>NW_010156252.1:84982-124104 GCF_000695765.1 Mesitornis unicolor
ACTGTGAGGGTGACAGAGCACTGGCACAGGCTGCCCAGAGAGGTTGTGGAGTCTCCTTCTCTGGAGACATTCAAAGCCCGCCTGGACGTGTTCCTGTGTGACCTGGTCTGGGTGATCCTGCTCTGGCAGGGGTTGGACAGGATGAGCTTTCAAGGTCCCTTCCAACTCCTAATATTCTGTGATTCTGTGATTAGTTACAACTCTTCTTATTACTTGAGTGAACATCTGACCCATTTTACAATTTTAAAGATATATTTTGATTATGTTTATAACACCTTTTACTATTAAGCATATGTCAAATGCTAACTGAATGGGGAAATGCAATGCCCTCTTAAGGGTTTGATTTTATGACTGTTGAAAGAGTTTTCTCGTCAGTCTTCTAAAGTCTGTGTTAATTTATTCTGTAAAAAAAACCAAACCCAGTATTAGTGAGCCAGTACTACTTACCAGTGAACAAGAAGTTTGTTGCACTGGGTAAATAGGGCTATAGTTCCAGGAAAGCTCAAAAATTAGTAAGATTTAGTGCAATGGAAAAAATAGTCCTGTACTAAAAGTATGTGTGTGTGCGTATGTGTATGTGTGTGCATACATATACATGTCTACCTAAGTGTTAATTTGTTTTTTGTAGAAGATTTTGAAACATTAGCCATAGGAAAAATAAATATCTGTAGCTGCAAGTGCCTTGAATCTGTTGTTGTCCTCTTGGACCGCGTGAGGCTGCAGACTATGCTCAGGGTGACTCCAGGTCCCTGCACCTCCTTGTAACCAGCCAGATAGCATCTTCAAAGGAAGGTGAGCTGAAGTGGAATTAAAAAGCAGAGGGAAAGCCAGAAGATAAAAGAGATAAAGGCAAACTTGCCCATGTGGTACTGTTGTAAGTACCTTTACAACAATCCATCTGAATAAAATTGCCAGGCTCTTTCCTCAGTATTAATGATGATATTGCAATACACTGGTGCTTAAAAATCAGTCAGCCGTTTCAAAGATTGTTTTCACTCTGCCTTCCTGTGTGTATGTATCATTAATGTCCATAGAGCTAAAAGTATGCTAGAGAAAAGGGCAGTAAGTTTCTAGAGCTGGCTCTGAAAAGCACCAGGAACTGAACAGCAATAGCTGAATTTAACCCTTAATCTGAAGGAGAGGTGCTCTTCTTTACATACTTCCCTGAAACATGAGGAAATAAAATGCACATGAACAACAAAACTTAACAGAGGTAGAGAGCAGACATCAGGATAATACAGAATTGCGTGGTATTTTCTTGCAAGTCTGACCAAACCACAAGTGAACAATTACACACTGGCTTAATTATGCTGCTTTAACCCACTGGACTCCGCTGACCTTCACTGTAACAGCTTGTGTACTCCAGAAGAGCCAGCTTAAGCTGTAGCACATTTCGAGGTTATTTGCTCATTGTAAAAACATTTTGTTTGAAAAAGACTGTTCCAAAATTTAACATTGAGCACTGGGCTTTAATTCATCAAGGTACTTAAGTACATGCCTTGTGTAAGTATAGATGATTACTGTCCTCTTCATTTGGTAGTACTATTGCTTCAGATTTATATTCTGCTTAAGTAGCTTGTTGAACAAAGATCCTCATTCGTAGTTAGGTTTCTTTTTTTTCCTAACTTCAAAAACAACTGTGACTTTACTGTTTTTAAGAAGCTTCCAGCTTTTACAAGGAGAGTTGAATCACAACTGCCGTGGCCTTTTGTCTCTGTATATATAAATCCTGCTTCATGTGTGAAAGCAGAGGACTCTAACTACATGCCCTAAAATCCATGTATGGCTAGAAATTTTTAACTTCCTTATCTCTGTGGATAAGGACTAGACAATTTGCCAGGACAAAAACTTCAGATTCCCAAAGATCAGATCGCTGCCGTGAAATCAGGGTTAAACAACTTCAGAAGCTCACTTTATGTGCCAATAAGTTACATATTATAGTGTTGACTGCTGAGAAGCAGCAGAGTCCCCTGTGTCCCATTCATTTACGCAGAACTCATGAGAGCTCCTTGCAGCCCTTTACTTCTTTTCAACAGTCAGCACTGTAGTACAGTATTTAGGAAGTCACTGATAAATCTCACATGACAGTACAGATTGGTGGAAACAGGGTATGATTAGAGCTGGAAGTGCTTTTGAGATGTGTACAAAGTAGGTCCATGTGTAATTTCTCTCTTATTTTCTGCAGTGAAAGTCTTTTTACATCTTAGTCATAGGAACATGTCCTTCATGGTGCAAATAACTATGAAGGAGGCTGCTTAGAAAGAAATCAGTTACAAAAATAAGAAAGCTGCTGCTTCTTGGATGTGCAGGAAGGAATGGTGATGAGTTCTAAGCATCAGGAAATCCTAGAAGCTTGCATGGAAGCTCTTTCCCCATGACATTTTTCACAGCAAAACAATTCAGAGCCAAATGTTGGTGTCTCCCAATGTGTCACAGACAGCAAACCTTGAGATTAGCTGAATATTTCCTAGCAGCTTGCTGGATGTCTACAGCAGCAGAATAGTGGGATGCAGCACGCGCTCCTCTCAAAGCTGATTTATTTGGCTGTTTAAAACAGCTCAAAATATGTCCTGTAGCATCCTCAGTCTGAGTCACTTGTTTCTCACCACACATTGCATAGGGAATTTAAATACCAAATTCAAATTGCAGGCTGCCTGGGTTGAGGGTTCTGACAGTAGGTTTGGCAAGACCCAAGTATACCCACAGACCTAGTATTTATTATATGGGTGCATCAAATCCCTACCTGTGTAATGGGTGATGGAGTATTTCCTTCTTTTTGCTTATTGCTTTCTTTGCTTGTTTTAAACCAAAAAGTTTTTCATGTCTGACTAAACAGCATTCAGGTAATGGCTGATATCCCTCTTTGCTTTGCTGTCAGTGTAGCTGATGGTATAGATAAAACTGGGAGATAAAATCTAAATAAGTCATTTCCATACTTCTGCCATTTAGTGAGCTGAATCTGCTGACGGGCTTGTGCAGAGGTCTGAGAAACAGTGCAAGGCATGGAGTGTGATTTGGCAGGCATTCTCAAAAGGCAGGTTGAAACAGGATGTGCCCGAAGGAGAGTAAGGGAATCCAGGCTGACTGAGTTGACTGGGGAGGACCTGGAATGGGAGAAGCTATTGATATTGCAGGGAAGCATACACAGTCCAGGAAAGTCTTTGTGTCATGGTATTATTTTCTAAAAAAATATCTTAATTGATGCATAACTAACCAAAGTTTCATTTTCTCCAGAGGATTTCCCCATGTTTAGCATTTGGCATTTTGGGCATTTTGTATTTTTGTTTGTTTTCCTGTCTTACTTCATTTTTCTTGTCCACTCATCTCTGAATTAAATGACACTTGCTCAAAGCAACACATGGGTCATGGTGCACCCATGAGAGTCACAAAAACTGTATCAAATTCATGGAGCTGTCACAGAATTAAGTTGTTTGGTCATATGTGATCAGGGTAACTTTACAAAAAAATATTGCAAAAAAAATCCATGAAATTGTTGAGAAATTTACACTTGAACACTAAAATTCATTTTTATCATTATTTTACTGAAAATACAAGATTCCTTCAGCAGCTTCTTCAAAAAGATACAATCCACAAAGTCTTGAAATTCTAAAATGTAAGAACAATGATAATTACTGAGATGGAGTGTGAAATTCTCCATCCTTTAGTGGATGCAGGGGGAAACATAGTGACAAAGGATGAGGATAAGGCTGAGGTATTTAATGCCTTCTTTGCCTCAGTCCTTAATAGAAAGGTCAGCTGTTCTCCTGGTACCCAACCCCTGAGCCAGAAGACAGGGGCAGGGAACAAAACAAGGGTCCCATGATCCATGGGAGTGACTGGTTAGTGACTGGCACTGCCAATTAGAGGTACCCAAGTCTATGGGACCAGATGGGATACACCCAAGGGTCCTGAGGGAGCTGGCAGAAGAGCTCACCAAGCCCCTTTCCATCATCTATTGGCAGTTCTGGGTGACTGAGGAATTCCACTTGACTGGAGGTTGGCAAGTGTGGTGCCCATTTACAAGAAGGGCCAGAGGGAGGATTGAGGGAACTACAGATCTTTCAGTCTGACCTCAGAGCCATGGAAGGTCATAGAGCAGACCATCTTGAGTGCCATCGCATGGCACATCCAGGACAATCGGAAGATCTTCATGAAAGGCAGATCCTGCTTGACCAACCTGATCTGCTTCTATGACAAGGTGACCCGCTTGGTGCATGAGGGAAAGGCTGTGGATGTAGTGTACCTGGACTACAGTAAAACCTTTGACATCATTTCCCACAGCATTCTGCTGGAGAAACTGGCTGCCTGTGACCTGGACAGGCATACTCTTTGCTGAGTAAAAAAACTGTCTTGATGGCTGGGCCCAAAGGGTAGTGGTGAATGGAGGTCAGTCCAGGTGGAGACGGGTCACAAGTGGTGTTCCCCAGGGCTCAGTTTTGGGGTCAGTTCTGTTTAACATCTTTATCAATGATCTGAATGAGGGCACTGAATATACCCTCAGTAAGTTTGCAGATGACATGAAGCTGGACAGAAGTGTTGATCTGCTTGAGGGTAGGAAAATTCTACAGAGGGACCTGGACAGGCTGGATTGGTGGGCTGTGGTCAACTGATTGAGGTTCAACAAGGCCAAGTGCCAAGTCCCACACTTGGGTCACAACAACCCCATGCCACGCCACAGGCTTGGGGATGAGTGGCTGGAAAGCTGCTTTGCAGAGCAGGATCTAGGGATACTGGTCAACAGCCAACTGAACATGAGCCAGCAGTGTGCCCACATGGCCAAGAAGGCCAATGGCATCCTGGCCATCTTCAGGAATAGTGTGACCAGCAGGAGCAGAGAAGCGATGCTTCCCTGTACTCAGCACTGGTGAGGCCACATCTTGAATACTGTGTTCAGTTTGGGGCCCCTCACAACAGAAAGGACATTGAGGCACTGGAGCATATTCAGAGAAAGGCAACAAAGCTGGTGAAGGTCTGGAGCACAAGTCTTATGAGGAGGGAACTGGAGCTTTTTAGTCTGGAGAAAAGGAGGCTGAGGGGAAACCTTATCACTCTCTACAACTACCTGAAAGGAGGTTGTAGTGAGGCGGGGGTCAGTCTCTTCTCCCAAGTATCAAATGACAGGAAAAGAGGAAATGGCCTCAAGTTGCACCAGGGGAGGCTTAAATTGGATATTGGGAAAACTTTCTTTACTGGAAGGGTTATCAGGCATTGGAATGGGCTGCCCAGGAAAGTGGTGGAGTCGCCATCCCTGGAGGTATTTAAAAGATGTGCTGCTTTGGGACCTGGTTTAGTAGCAGACTGGTTTTGGTTGGACTCAATGATCTTAAAGGTCTTTTTCAACCAAACCATTCTATGATTCTATGGTAATGTGGTTATATCAATAGATATTGCTTCTCCCCAAGCCAAACATTACATCTTTTTTCATTGTTTTCCAATGAAAGCACTCATCTGTGTGCTTGTACATAGTCTGACATTTCCCCCAACTATTCTCTGGATAACATATTGTTTTGGGTTTTTTCTAAACTGAGTAATTACTAGTTTGTTAAATACTGAAAAGGAGCTATGATACTGAGTATTTTATGCTGAATATTATATGTGCATTTTCATAGTACAACCTCTGATGGTTTATTGATGTCTTACAGTTGAAAGAGAAAAGTTTGAGAGAAAGTATAAATAACTTACTAGCTGCTCACAGTCTCCAGATAAGCAAGGCATGAGACTTGCTTCGGGAAAGGAGAATTTCCATTTTTACAAGGTGACTCCAAGGGCAGTGCTTCTACTGTCTTCCCCTTCCCACAGTCTCTTTGATTTAAAGGAACTTAAGTATATCCATGATTGCTTTGAGCTTCACTTCAGTTCACATCAAAGTGTGTGGAAAAACTGCCAATTAACTTTAAGGTTGTAGGATCATGACCTTGCTTCTACGATCAGAAGGATCACAAGTAGCAAGTTAGGCAATGTTACACTTAAAGACAGTAGCACCTATAGAGCCAATAAATTTCAGTGACCTGTATTCTGCTCTGAGGGGAACTGATTGTAGATGTGTATGTAATTATGCTTGGGAGAAATCTCATTACATTTTTGATAATTTTAAATTATTTTTTACATTTGTTTTCAAAAGCTATTTGGGAATTTTGTGCAAGAAATTTCTAGTATGGTACTTTTCCTTTATCAGAATTTTTTTAAAAATACATTTTGTGATGTGTATTTTATATTTGTGAATGTACATTTTGTTTGAGGTGCTTAAGTTTCATTTGAGGAGTTAGTCTAAAATTCTGATGACCAGGCATTGCTGCCTTCTGCTTAAGCACTATTAAAATGTCTCTGGAGGTCGACTAAGTTTGTACTGATGTGTGCAGGTGTGCTGCTGCATTATCTAATTGAAGTTTGGAAGACACACCTTCAAGACATTGAGATGTTGGAGCATGTCCAGAGAAGTGCAAGGAAGCTGGTGAAGGGTCTGGAGCACAAGTCTTATGAGGGAGAAATTGAGGGGACTGGGGTTATTTGGTCTGGGAAAAAGGAGGCTGAGGGGAGACCTTATCACTCTCTACAACTACCTGAGAGGTGGTTGTAGAGAGGTGGGTATCAATATCTTCTCCCAGGCAACAAGAGAAAGCAGCCCTATATTGCTCCAGGGGGTGTTAGATAAGATACTAGGAACAATTTCTTCACTGAAAGGGTTGTCAAGCATTGGAACAGGCTGCCCAGGGAAGTGGTGGAGTCACCATCCCTGGAAATATTTATATGACAGGTGGATGTGGCCATTAGGGACATGGTTTAGTGGTGGAGTTGGCAGAGTTAGGTTTGTGATTGGACTCAATGATCTTAAAGGTATTTTCCAACCTAAATGATTCTATGATTCTGCTATCTTGAGCAGGTTCCCTACTGAATGAAGACCCTCTAAAGCTCTGTTCTTAGGCATTTGTGTGATGTAAAGCTGGTTGGTCAGGTGCATTATGGGGAATGCATTTCAGCCAAAGAGCGTGGTCCATCTGGAAGGATGGGAAGTAGTTGACCATCTGAACTGCTTTTGCTGCCAGACAGCTCTGCTGCTCCAGGTGGACATTATGGAATGTCTTGCCATTCTCAGAAATAGTATTTTGACAATACCTGTTTTACTTGTTCAGAAAGGAGTTTATATTCATGTACAAACCTGTGGCACATAGCATTTTTTACTGAGGTATACCTTGAACGTCAGATAAATACATTGATTATTTTTCCTCCAGGGAATTGTCATGAGTGGACTCAAAGGCCTTTTTGTGCAAGCATGAGATCTGCAAGCATTAGTGGCTGCATTTTCAAACTCTTACACTGCTGTCTTGAGTACAAGTTGCTTTAACCAGAGGAGGTGTAACATCATTTGAAAAGTATTGATTTCTTCTGTGATGCACAGTGCTAACATCAAAAAGTCCCTCACTTGGGCTTGATGTGCTTTTCATTAAAGCTCCTTGGAGGTCAAACAGTGCCAGACTGGGTCCCAGAGGCATACAGCAGAGAACAGAGGAACTCTTATCAAGTTTACACAACACAGAAACACTTTCTGCATATGGCTTTGCACAGAATATTCACTTTTAAATACTTTTTCTCACATAAAAATCACTGGGTTTTGGTGGTTTTTTTTCAAAATACAGTGACTTCTAAGGAGCTGTGTGATTTATTGTTCATCCTGTACTTTGCTTTATCAAACATTTAATTAGCAAAGGCCCTTCTGTTACTGTGCCTTTTGAAACAAGTTCAGGATCCCCCTGACAGCTGCCATTTTTTATACCCTGATACCATTACCTGCAGCAAATCTTAGCTGCTCAAGCTTGCTTTTCTCTGATCATACTCAGTCACGAAATGCGGTTGAGTCTCCCAGCCTACTGCTTGCCTTGTCTGCTTTTTTTTGGAGGAAGCCAGATGGTGCATGCCACATGCGATTTGTGTCAAAACTAGTTAATAGTGAACTGCAGCTGCATTTTTTTATAAATATGGTGAATCTCATCTCATAACAGTTGATGTATTTCACAGCTATTTTGGTTAAAGGACAGTAAGTGCGCTCTGAGAGAGAGAAGCAGGTACGTGGTCGCAGAGATTCAATCTGACAAGACAGCTCTATCTTATACAAATGGTATTTACCTCAGCATGCTTAACGTTAGTTTCTGTAATACTGACATGAACTGTTTTCCTGAAAGCTGAAAGGAGACACTACTACTCTCCTTCCAAGACAACTCAGTAAATGTTTGGTATCTGCATTGTTATCTGTTTAGCAACAGCATGGGCATAAAAGAGATTTGTTCTCATCGAACAAAATCTGTGAAATTAAGCTTTATTTTCATTATATCTACTATATTTGGGTCTGTAGTATGATGAATGACAACTAATTCCAATGCAGCTGAAATGGCAATTTTAAAAGACAGTGAACCACAACAGAGGCAAAAGCTTGTGTGGAATATGTGGTTGGCTTCATGGCAGAAGTTGCATAAAGAAACTGTATATTCATATATGACAGCATCCGTTTCAGAGGGAAAGGCAGGAAGATTAAATAGAGTGGATGTTATAATGTGTTTAATGTACTAAAGTAGGTTTCTCATCTCAGTAACTTATACTTTGATGAGAAGAATTTAAGATCATTTCAGATGATAGAAGGTGAAATGTTCATGGCAGAGACTACAAAGCAGCAACTTTTCTTTTGCAAGTGTTTGAGCATCAGTGTTTATTAGTCATATATCACAGGAAAATCCATTTTGGTAATGTAAATAATTGATTGTATGTTCACAAAAGCAGAGTGAAATTATAAAATCAAGATGCTGATTGTAGCATCGCTCTGTGATACATCTAACATCCAGTGTGGATGGTGGTATGGACATTTTTTAATTTCAGTCTTATCTGTACTTTATTAGATGATACACATTACAGGTTTTTGTGCAAATTTACATCATCTCAATTCCATAAAAGTTTAAAAGCCCATAGAGTTGTTCTGGGCTGCTGTATTTCTACCAGTATCTGTGTATAGGCAAACATGGTACATTGAATTGGTCTTGTAAGGTGTCAATGATTTCTCATCTCTGATTATCAAAAAAGTGGTTGCTATTTTTTCCCCTGCCTAATCTGTTTCCAGAAAAAATCTGCCCAGTTGTATCTGTTGTGTGCAATTGGCCACAGAAGTTGTAATGTGATTAAAGAAAACAACATATAAACCGTGATGATAGTCACTGATGGAATAGACTCTGTTATCGTTTGGGAGGGGATGGCAGGTTTCTCCCATATTTCTAAAACTTATTCTTTAAAAAGGTGTGTTATTGGCCTAAAAGAGGGAAAAAATGCAACATTCATTGATCGTTAATGTTTATATAAATAGGACCTTGAATAGCCAGTGTGTGTTTGACCTTTGACTCACAGAAAATTCCTGGCAGCTTTGTCCAACCAAAGGGACTCTTTACACTGATTATATGATGAGTTCTGAGATTCGGCTGTGATACCATGAAATATCAGGAGTCACTATGTAAATGATTCAAAGTCAGAGGCAGTAAATGAACAAAACAACAAAGCAGATTTTAATGTCTATGTACAAATTTGTAAAATAGTCGCTCAGAGGCAGGCAGTTACATCTACGTGTAAGTGACAGAACCTGTGGGCACTTTTTGTGGATAGCTACTTTTATCTGCATATATTTTTATAAAGTAGATGTATATAAACCATATACACACATGCATATATTTATTTCAAGAATTGAATTGAGAACACTTGTGAGAGATGAAATTAAATCTTGCTTCCAAAAAATCTGTTTTTACATCTCACAGCTTTGTTATGGTAGTATGTTTTATGTTACATGAATTACGTCCTTTAATGTGAATTTCTGGAAGATGCATTCACCGTCGGATTTAACTTGCATTTTGGAATGTCCACAGAAAAAGGATCAGTGGAGCAGTAATAAAAAACAGGCATTTACTAAATTTTTTTCTGACACATCTGTGAGCAGTAAAGAGACACAGGGTTTTACCAGCCTTGAACATTCAACCATAAGTGAAACTTTACAACTGCAGTAACAGCAGCGCTGTGAAAACATTCACTGAACTGCCACAAACTCTCTACTTACTACTGAAATCCTTAGATAAATATTGAATGAAATTTCTTATTGCAAGGCATGGCAAAAGAAAACAAACACACTTTCATATCCACTTTTTTTCACCTCAGAGGTACATCAGGTGTCACAAAAGCATGCTAATTGAAGTTGATTTTTAAAGGCTTGATTTCCAGGCTCTGGGTTGCTACAGGTGCATCTCTCTTGTGGTTAATGAAACAAAGGACTGAGGTCATCAACATAGCAAAAGAAAACATAATGAATATACAAAATCTGCATATGTGGCCACATACAACCTCTGTATTTTTCTCTTTAGCAACTCACAAATGCTGACAAGTTAATTTAAAGATTGGGGTCTGGTTTGTGTTTTGACAGTATTAGGAAAGGAAGTTTATAAGAGAGCCATTAAAAGATGCAGACATTCCCTTAGTTTGTAAAGCTTAGGTGCTTCACGCCTAGGTAAACAGAGCTTTCACTTCAAGGTGTGAGGAATGTTGTATTATTTATCTTTGAGTGAATTTTATTTTCTGTTTGTTTGGTTTTTTTCTGTTTATTCACGTTCTCTGAAAATATTTTTGGTATTTCCAAATTGCAGTAATTTTTTTTGTCTGGCACAAGATGAAAATAACTTTACAAAGAAGAAAGATGTGTATTGTGATACCAGTATGAAAAGGTTTCCTAGTTTTTTTGGTTGCACTAATGCCAGTTGAACCTGCAGAATCAAATCTGCAGTGACTCTGGCCAAGGAATGGTTTTTGTGTTCTTCTCCCTTGTCGCTGGGGAAGCCAAAGTGTTAGAAAACTTACCAGAATATTGATTCTGTGCCCAGAACACTTAAATTCACTTAATGCTAGGAAAATCAAATATGTGCATCAGCAGTTGGTCAGATGGTAAAATACTTAAATGTTTTTACCAATAAGACACGCTTTGGAGAGTGTGTTTCATGCAAAAAAATCTTTGGACGGTATCCATTTACATACAATGTGTGAACTCTGGGGTGAACGGGATTTGAACACAGGTACTATTAGACTGTAAGCAAATCATACAATGGCAGAAAATAGGTCAGGTCAGAAATAGAGAGGCATTAAATGCCATTCCTGTGTTTTATGGCTTGTATTTCCAAACAATTCTAAAAGGCTTAGATTTTTAGTGACCATTGAGTGTGGGAGCATGTAGGAGGGATGAAGGTCTGAGCACCACCTCACAGGCTGTGAGAAGTATCTCTGTTTTGCATAGAAAGTGCCACCTCCAAGTTCAAAATTAAGCACTGGCCTTCACAAAATTCTACCTCTCCTAGACTCTGGCATACATCCACACTGGGCAAGCCTGGACAGGTTGCAGAAGAGAAAGCTCTGCTTTTTTCAAGTGGGCTCAGGCAAACTGATAACTGCAGTCTGAAGGGGTCGTATCTGTCCCAGTGGCAATATCATGGAGCCTGTGTGGCACGTCAGATCAGTCTGCTGTCTGCTTCCTGGAGTGATGTTGCTTATAGCAAAGGCTTGAACTCGAAGCAACTGGTAAGTAGGAATGCTAGAAACCATGTCAGCCTGCTTTCAGAGGGAACAGTATCTCAAGAAGAGGCTCTTCAACATGTCTGGGTCCTTTTGAAGCTCCTGGCTTAGGACATCAGAAATGTATACCTTGATAGTCAGCACTGTTTACTTCAGGAGCAGACAAGTAATATGTATGCTATAAACTGAATTAAACTGACACCTTTTCTCCATTTAGCAGCAAGTGTTGCAAAGTGGGCCAAAATTTGTATATGTGCCTGAGAGCTGACATATGCATGTGTGCAATGCATTTGCAAAACCATCCACAATAATGGACTCTGTGTTTATCATCACAGCAGGGGTAAAGACCAAAGGTAGTACAGGTTGACTGAACCAGGTGCCACTAAATGAACAAGCAAGACCCAGTGAACAGGCAAGGGTTATTGTGCTCTTCTCACCCAACGATACCCTTTGGTTCTTTCATTTCTGTTCTCTTTGTCCTCCATACTAGACCCTAGTTTTCACACTCTTATCTTTTCTTAGCAAATGTGAGTTTTCAGGGCTCTGGAGTAAGTGAATTACACAGCCTGTAGTTTCTGTGGCATCCTACCTATCTGTAGCATGCAGTCATCAGCCCCTAGATCACCTACTGAGTGTAGGGTCCCCTCCCTCCTGGGTTGTTCCTGCTCATTTTGCACTCAAAGGATATAGCAGTCAATTGAGTATAAGTATAATGATTTGAGAAGGAATTTTGCATTAGCATTAAGGAAAAATTAAGACCCTAAGGTGAGGTTACTTTTCATTTAGTTTGGATGAGGACAGCAACTCTGTAATGTATTTTTGTTACTATTTCCATATTAAGTCTGTCAGAGTATCAGGCTAATTTTGAAGATTTGTAAGCAATTATGTGGTGATGATAGGATAAGTAAAATGTGTGAGTAAAATTGTCTGGTAAGTAAAAGGAAAGGATGAACTCTTCTGTTTGGTTTCCAGGTAGGTCAGGGAAAAGTAATTGTGTTACTCAAATTAGAAATCAGAACAGTTGTTTTGCTGTGTTTAACCTCAGCTACACCCAGCATGTCCTCACAGTGACCTCCCTATTTGCTTATGAATAATAGCTCATCGAAGAGCCAACTGGCCACTCTTTTATTCTGAATTCAAATACAGTGGACAATTAGTAACATCAAAGCCACCACTCAAGAAACCAAGGCTAGCCCTACTAACCACTTGGAGAGGTGAAGTTTCTGTTAAATATAGCTTCAGGTAACAATGATGAGTTTTCTCCAGTGAGGATCCTTCAGCTCACAATTTCCCCTACCAGAATAATCTTTAGTTCTGGAAGATTTTTAACCTGCCAGAGTGATTCTTGCATGTTACTGAATAAAGTTATTTTTGTTCACCGACATCCTATCTTGACTCAGTTCCCTTTCCTGTTTAAAATGGAAAAAAAGGGTACATTTAGCATCCTTGTTCTCCTTCTTAAAGAAAAGCCCTGCTGTGGAGCATGCCAAGCATGTCTTGAAAGGTTCTCAGGTTCTACTGAAATCAACAGGAACAAGGGGACTTAGTCCCACAGTTAACTTGGGATCGTGAATAGTCAGTGTAGGTTTTCATAGAAGACACATAGGCATCAAAATCCTAGACAAATCTTCTTTTTGTTAGCAGGCAGCTGAGGTGCCACATTACCACCCTGAGGCTTGCTTGAACCGAGTAGGGCGTCAAACTGAGCAATGCCCATGAGGTTGTATTCCAGCACTGGTTTTGTGGTGGAGTCTCTAGGAGAATAACCTCAATTTTTTTTCAGTTTACCTGTCTGTGCAACCAAGATAATAATACTTTCCTTGCTTTTTAAAGCACTTTTTGATCTGCAAGTGGAAAGAGCTGTCAAAAAAAAAAAAAGCTCAATACTTGTTGCTGTTCGTTCGTTCTAAGCTAGCTTTAAAACTATGCCACTACATTCATCAGCAGTTCAGAGCTTTTGATAGCAAAGCCCTTTTACATCATGGTAATAGCAAAGAGTGTTTTTGTAGCATGTGAATGAGTTTTATTTTTAGATTAAGAGTAGATGGGTGCTGACATCTGTTACTGTTTAGTGAGAACATAAAAATAAAAGAGACTAAATATTTTGTAGCACTGCACCTACATTTGGCAATAACAAGCCAAAAAGAAACTTTCCAGCTGGTGTGTAACTCTCACCAAGTCCAGGCTGGTTTTAGACTTCTCTGAATATTTGGCAGTCAGAGCTCTAGGAAGATTCAGAGATATTCACTATGTATTCTCCAAAATTTTTTAAATAAATAGGTGTTAGAAGACAGTGGCAAAAAGCAATGCAGTGGCAGTACAAGGAAACTACTTTGGGCTACATGGATGTTGTAATGCACAAGGAACCATCCTTTAGAAACTTGGACTTTAATGAGTTACAAAACCATGGCCAGGCTCTAGTCAATTGAACATCACTGGCAAAATTCCTGTTTATTTCAACTACCAAAAGTAGATCTCGGAGCAGAACAAAAGAAATCAGGCATATTTTGGAAAAGCACTATAAAAAGTACTTATTATAAAGTCCTATGTATGTAACTCTAAATTGGGGAGATATGGATTTGATGGGTGGACTGTTCGGTGGATAAAGAATTGATTGGATGGTCGCATCCAGAGTAGTGGTCAACAGCTCAATGTCCAGATGGAGGTGGATGGCAAGTGTTGTTCCTCAGGGGTCCATGCTGGGACCAGTGTTAATACCTTCATCAATGAATAGACAGCAGGATTGAGTGCACCCTCAGCAAGTTTGCAGATGACACCAAGCTGAGCAGGTCAGTTGACATGCCACAGGGATGCCATCCAGAGGGACCTGGACAAAAACCGAGAAGTAGGCCTATGTGAACCTGATGAGGTTCAACAAGGCCAAGTGCAAGGTCCTGCATCTGGGTCAGGGCAACCTTTGCTATCAATACAGGCTGAGGAATGATGTGATAGAGTGCAGCCCTGCAGAGAAGGACCTGGGGATACTGGTGGATGAAAAGCTGAACATAAACAGTGTGTGCTTGCAGCCCAGAAGGTCAACTGTATCCTGGGCTGCATGAAAAGAAGTGTGGCCAGCACATTAAGGGAGGTGATTCTGCCCCTCTGCTCTGCTCTGGTGAGCCCTCACCTGGAGTACTGCGTCCAGTTCTGGAGCCCTCAGTACAAGAAGGACATGGAACTGTTGGAGCAGGTCCAAAGGAAGGCCACAAAAATGATCCAAGGGCTGGAGCACCTCTCCTGTGAGGACAGGCTGAGGGACCTGGGATTGTTCAGCCTGGAGAAGAGAAGGATGGGAGAAGACATTATTGCGGACTTTCATTACTTAAAGGGGGCTTATAAGAAAGATGGAGACAATCTTTCTAGCAAAGTCTGTTGTGACAGAACAAGGAGTAATGTTTTTAAACTAAGGGAGGGTAGATATAGACTAGATATAAGGAAAACATGTTTTATGGTGAGAGTGGTGAAACACTGGAACAGGTTGCCCAGAGAGGGGCTCTGAGAAACCTGATCTAGTTGATGATGGACCTGCTCACTGCAGGGGGGTTGGACCAGATGAACTCTAATGGTCCCTTCCAACCCAAAGCATTCTGTAGTTCTATTTACAGATCTATCACTGTTTCTCTTTCAAATCTCTGCTTTCCTGGTTTTCTCCCAAACTTTGGTGTCCCCAGGGACAAGAAAAATCATAAAACCAACTGATAAATATGTTAAAGCTGCACTTTTTTCCCTGGCGTGGTCATTTCTAGATTCCCTTGCCAATGCACTTTGCTATGGTTTGGGTAGTTCTCTGTGACCTAGGTTTCTGGTTCAGCAAACGCTAAAAAGGAGGGAAAACCCATCAAAGTATAAAGATACACCAGCTTTACCCACTCATCTCAGGAATGTTCTTCCAGCCCAGCTGGTAGCTTGGGAGAGGAAAAGCTCCAAGGTGAAGACCTAGACCCAGTGGTTCTCCAGCCTCTAGTGTGGACCTGGGAACTGAACGCTTGTAAAGGAAGTTTTGTTACTTATCTGAAATTTTGAGTTTAAAATGAGATTTTCATAGAAAGGAACTTTCTCATTCTTTCCCTGCCGAAAGTTTAAGGTAGGATGGAGTTCCAGAAGACTGTGCTGGACACCAAACCAGTACTTTAAGTATATAAAGGGAAAAAAGAAAAGGGGGGGGGGGAAGAAAAAAAAAGGACACCTGGCGGAATGGACACAAAAGGATGGGCAGTAGATTTAAAAAGTGAATGCAGCCTTACAGAAGTGATCAAAATATAGATGAGCATTTCATATTCCCTTTTATAAACCTTGTGAAGTTTTGGAAGTATCGAAATACTGAAGTGCTTATTTTTTTAAACTTATATTTGCTTGAGTTTGTCCCATCCATTTCTGCACACTGAACCTGTGTGTGGTGGAGAGCTGCCACCTTGGAGAGAGTGCTTGGCCAAGCCAGCCCTTGCCCTGTAACTGGGAGCTGTCATTCCACCCAGGGCCATAATCTCAGAAAATAAAAATCAACAGGAATGTTACACTAGTGTCTGTACATACCAGTTCTCTAAGTCACTTATTTATAGCCTGAGCCTTAATGTCTGTTCATTAAAACCTCACAGAAGTCATTGTCCCCCCGCCATTCAGGCTATAAAAGTCTATTTAAAACACTAAAAATTCTCAGAAAATAGCAGCCCTCCAGACCCTGTTATACTGTACAAGTTACAGCAAAACCGCAGCCTCACGCTCCTGTAGCTTGATGTTATTGGTTTCCCCAGCATCGCTGCTGGGAATCAATGCACAGCACAGGGATGGTGTTTGTTTTCCATGTAAGAAACTACAGTAGCATTTCATGAAAAGGATTGAGCCGAGGTGGCGCAGAGACGGGTTACTGGCTGAGCTGTGCAGTGCCACAGCAGTGCAGGCTGGAGCATGGTTACCCAAAGTATATCATACTTCACTGTCCTCTTTCACAGCTGGTGAAACATGGGGAGCAAAAGGGAAAGGATTTTAAAATGCTGTACTTGATTTTTGGTAGCTGTGGTCTAAAGAAGGTAAAATGTCTGGGCTTTGGAAGGACTGGGAGGACAAAAAAGGCAAAAATGGCTCTTGATTCAGATTTTAAGTTGTTCAAGCAAGTAGCTCTTGTTCTTGTCAGACAGGGACTGAGACTTCCTTAGGTACCTGTTAGAGTTCAAGAGAAGAATTTCAGAGACTTTGAACTTCACCTTGTCTTGCTAGAGCAAATGCATTGGAAACTTTTGTCCCAAGGTCACCCAAAGGTGCCTCTTTCATTCATTCAGCTCCACACCTGTACCTGGCACCTGCCAAATCTGCACAGCCAGCTAGTCAGGAATAGACACTGGGTTGGTGCTCCCTGCTGAGATCCCAAACTGGGACGTTCCCTCAGGAATTTGCAGCCAGGACACGTAACACCATGGAACACCATCAACTGCTACTTTGCCTTTCCTTGAAAGAACAACATATACAACATATCTTTTGTGAAACCAGGCCAAACTGTTTCTACATGCACAAAGAAAACTCGGTTTATATATAGGGAGGGTTTTTCCTTGACACTCTCTGTTAATAAAAACTTTCTTTTTTTGGTAACAGTGACAGATCCTACATCTTAAGTAGGACAAAAATAACATAATGCTATCAGTGGCTCCCTTTTATGTTAGTTACAATCCATACTCGAGCCTTCTTCCAAGATTTCTAGATGCCTAAAAGAGTTGCTGTTAGGTTAGCACAGTGCTCTGCCAACCATCTGTTGTAGTTTATATCATTAAATATCAGTAGGGGCTATGTATTACAGAACAGGGAGAAAATCTCTGATGTAGTAGAACTCGTCTCCCAGAGGAAACAATGGAGAGCCAGAGGCTACATCTTTTTGGACATTTAAAACAGCTCAGTCTGAAGTGTAGGAGCTTGTACCGCAGGGCATTTTTGCAATCCTGTCTCTGAAGCCACAGAGGTCTAAAGTCTTCCTGGTTCTTGGAGGGCAGAAAACAGGATAATGTCTGTAGACCTTTAAGAGTAAGTTACCTCATTGTGACTTTAGAGCACAGTATTTTCCCATAATAAATTTGCATTGCAAATGAAACAACTTGAAATATGTGTCTCCAGGAGAAGTAGAAGGAATATACTTTATGTGTATTTGCATTTCAATAGCACCTGAAATATGTGTTGCAGGTCTTCTGTTTGCATCTGGATCTCTTGGATAATCAGAAGCCCAGTGCCCAGAGGAATTGCTTTTGAAGGGAACAGTTCACAGCTGGGTCAGGATATTATAACAGTTTCACAGGGACTGACTGATGGAAGAACTGCAGTCAGTTTGGGCTCGTGGAGTAACACTGCATGTTTATGTCTCTGAATGGTCTGTTCGTTTCTGTTTTACCAAAAGGAATAAAATCTCGATGATTTTCTCTTAAATAGCATTATCATCTGACTTTGGAAAATGCTTCTTTATTTCTTCCACTACAGTGCATATGTATGCTTCACTGGGCTCTGTCCTGTCTTTCCATCTTTTTCAGCCAGAACAGGCGTGGCAGGTAAAGGACAATTAACAGCAAAGTGCAGTACAAAATACCTTTAGCAATTTGCAGTTAACCTGCAGTATTTACCAGTCCAGACTTTCAAATTCGGCTGTGACAGTGTGGTGCAGGAACAAAGAATGCAGGAAAGGATGATGAAGGTGATAGCCTAGGAAATTATGCTTCTCCAATTCACTGCAATCCATAAGGATGTGTTGAGACAAAGAACCGTGGATTGCCAAGGGGCATGCTCGTACACAAAGATACAGTTGTGTTCAGACATGCCTGAGCTCCTTCTGATAATGACATATTTAAATCTAGTGAGTGTACTGTGTGCCCATATCACACATGGTATTTCATATTCAGAAATGGTTTAGGTTCCTTATTGTTGTTACTTTTTCTTTTTCTAAAAAGGTGACCAAGCAGGAGTCCAGACCTTCAGTCCAAATCTTTCCTGTCTCATCATAAATCATGTCATGACTTGTTTTTTGTGAAAGAAGTGTTTCTCAAAGTAATAACTAAAAATATCAATTTCACTTACTGAATTCATTTCATTAGGTGCATTGTGTGTTCAGAAACACTATATAGTACCTGTTTCTAAGACTTTCCTCAACATCACAGGACAACTATTACAGTGCACAGAGAAGCTGACAAAATGCTATGCTTCAACCCTGCGTGTACTCCATTAAAACTTGTTATCTGTCTTTGTTTTGTTCCTGTACTTGGTTACTTCACAGAATCCTTTACTTCATCCTCATTAGTACCCACAGACGCATCCTTCATGAACATTGCCAGTGTTCTCTGTTATCGAACACAGATGTGAAGAAACCACTGAGATTTTCTCAATTCTTTTTCAGTCATTGGAAATGTCTTTGTTATTCTCTCTGGTCTCAGTCCAACACTGTAGGAGTCGGTGATTGTCTTTCCATCAACTTCATTGGGATTTGGATCTTCCCTTTAATAGTTCCACTAAATTAATTTTATTTTTCAACCTTCAAGTATGTCTCAAAGTTATTTTATTTTAAAACTCATTACAATTTGCCATTTGACCTTCATGAATTTTATTTTTTTTGAATACTGTCTTTATATTCCATCAGTTGCTTCTTGTAAAATTCAAACCTTGTTGCAGTCCTTTGCCCATGCGCTCACTCTCCCGCTTTCTCACTCTCTTTTCCAGAACTCTGTTTTCACTCAGCTAACAATAAGCTTCTTATCATCAGTCCTTGTGGGGGTTTAGTTTTAGGTTTCACCCTCCAGAAGGACATATGTTCCTCCCAAGCCATCTCCACCACCTCTTTCAACTTCAACAAAACGTGACTATTGCTCCTCTGCCAGTAAACATTGCAAATTTCTTTCATTAAAATAGTCTCATTTAATCACATCAGGGTATGTGTTCACAACCACTTCAGACAGTGAACTTGAAAACCTTATTAAATATTAGTCCTGTTTTCTACACCTTCCTTAATCATCTCCTCATTTATTGGTTGTAACGCTACAGCGCAGGAAGGGCTGCAATCAAGATCCGTGCTTGATTGTGTTGGACCGATGTGCGCACACAGGGCAGCAGCAGCTCTTGTTGTAGTGTTGAACCAGACAGGACAGATACAGTGAGAAAACAAATGTAAAGTTCCGTCTCAAGCAGCTGAAGTGACTGGCCAGCAGTTCAAAATAAAATCTTTACCAGTCCACCTTTCTTTTCTAGGTTAAAGCATGTGTGTTGCTCCCCATTTGTGTGTTTGGGTTTTTGGTGTTTGTTTGTTGTTGTTTTTTTAAAGTCAAAGGCATTGGCTTTCTTTTCAAGTACTGCAAAATTGAATTTAACTGTTCACATCTTAAGCCTAAAGGCTGCTATCACTTGCCACCTCCCAGTGGTAGCATGTATTTTTTTCTGATTGAATGTGCATTTAATCTTCTGAACTAGACTTCTAAATCACCTTTCTTCATGTACCACAGTGGTACCAAGAGAGGTCAGTCATACTGGTGCCTTTGAAAATGTCCCTCCTAAATCCTTCTGCCACCATAATCCTCTAATTTTCACATCTGCAATTTTTCTGCTCTTTTAGCAATTTTCTTGGACTCCAGATTAGTTGATGGTTATTAAAGCAGGGCCTATCAACCCAGTTAATTTCTGTAAAAACTGTTTTTTCAAGGGCTTCCTTTCAGCAGCTTTAACAAACCTTCTTGTTGGTTTGGTTTTTTGCTAAATACTTGGAAAGGAATTTGATAGTTCAGGATCTCAGTAAAGGGAAATATACGCAGGTTATATAGATATACTTCTGCATTTTTCCAAAGTCAGACCTCGGCAGTGCCCAAGAGCAGATGCAAAATGAGAGTGAAGGGATAGATACACCCTCTGATGCTAACTGCAGGGAAAGTTTATTCCCCTACCTGACTCTTGTCAAATAACGCCACTCATTCCTGTTAGGAGGATTCATGTTAGGAGGGATTAGCAAATGGACTACCTAGTTGGTTTTAGTTGGAATTTTGGTTTTTTGTTTGCTTTAGCTTTGAAGGGCCTGGAAAGGAGCTGTGATGTTACACAGGAGCTGAAAGTGCAGGCAGTGCCAATACCGTGGCAGAATGTATAAAAATGTGAGGCCAAGTCAGGTATGAGATAGTTAGGATCCCTACGAGCTTGCATCTAGAGGAGCAATGATTGCCAGCAGATTGGCGTTAAAAGGAGAAAAGAAACTGGCTTTGTTCCCAATTCTAGTGGGCACGGCACAAAAACCACCCTGATGGTTTGCACTTACTTGTACTGCTAATGCTGCCCTTAGTAAGGAGAAGAGCTGTGGCAAAGCAAGTATCCACTCACTCTTCCATCCCATGGTTACGAAGCCCTAAGGGGAGATTTGACTGCTGTTACCCAGGCTTTCTCTGCCCTGCATAGAAACAGGTCAAATTATTTCATTCTCCAGTGCTTTCAGCCCTGTATCTTCCTCAAGCAGGAAATTAATACAAAAATGGAAAGTAGTTTGCCATTAACATGGCAGCGATTATCCAAGGGCCAGACACGGCATCCATTGAAGTCAAAGAAAAAAAAAAAATCCATCGACTTCCAAGGGCTTTGGCTCAAGGCCTAGGAGAACCTCTTCAAATTTCTGAGGATTGCTAGGCTACTGAAAAATAATGTACGTACAGTGCTGCAGTGTACATATGTTGCTTTGATTATTTCATGAATATCACGTGCTTTGATGTTGGAGGCTACATAGAGACTGCCAAAAAAGATCTGTTAACTAATGACTGTGTTTATGCTGTAGTAGGCAAATGCTGAAACTGAATTTGGCCTTTTTTCCCCTGGGATCGAATCCAAATAAATGTCATGAAGTAACTGCACAAACAGCACTCGCTGGAAAAAAAAGGCCTTTGTTTCACTAATAAGCTCTTTATGGAACAATGGATACTGTTTCTCAGTTTTCTTTACATCTGACAAAATAAAGCAGGCAAGAATTCTATTTTAAGGCCGTTTGAATGAAAGCAATGAAAATCAGTTTGCTTAACAAAGGTAACTTGACTGTTTGTTGTGGTTAGGAAGATGTGAGAACCCCTATGAATGTTTCTGGGTTCCTGAAAGAACTGCGTGGCTGTGAGAGTTTGCTTGTTTGCTTGCCTGATGAGGGCAGTTAGGTTTCAGCACGAGGTTTACATGGGGCTGATTTCATGGGCCAAAATACACCCAAGAGCTGCAGTGTAGTCAGAGGATTCTGATGTTCAGGAATCTAGAAGGATGTGTCTGTCAGAGGGAAGTAACACTGTCATTTATTTTACTTCTGATTCTTGTTGAGCTACAGGTTGGGTAGCTGTTTTCCATGATTTCTTAGTAGCTTCCAATGTCTGTACTATCACTTTTGGGACAAATACTCTTTTAGTTGTTTGTCTCGAAGCGAGGTACCTCCTGAAGTCAAGCTAACTCTATGTGCATCACACACTGGAGGGACTGCTAGTTTCTGAACCAGGACAGACTTCTCCAAATCCAGTCATGTCACCAGAAGTTACCACCTTTAGCTACTCACTGCTTTTCCCCTGACAAAGGCTGCTGCCCTCTCCATCTACTCGCACAGCAACTTGTGTAGAAGCTCCCTCATTTGTTTTAAGCAAAATCAACTCCATTTGTTTTGCTAGTCATTGGTCAGCACCAAGATAACAGGCTCAGCCTGAAGCTGAGCCTTGTAGGAAGTGTTCATACAAACTGTTCAATGAGCACATCAGTGGGGGTGATCCTTAATGAGGAGAGCAGGGAATGGTGCTGAGCAGCTGAGAGTAGCAACCTCTTCCAACTCACAGCAGGGTCCTGAAGAGGACATCTGTTCATGGCTTCTGTGTACAGCTCCTTTGTAGGTCTGATCAAAATGCTTCTGGCAAAAAAAGCAATTCCTACTGGGGACAGGAAGGAAGAAAAAAATAATTAAAAAAATAAATTTAAAAAAAGGTGGTTTAAGCATATTCTGCAGGGAAATGTTAATTTGAAAGAAATTTCAACAAAAAGTGAAATGATGCCTCTAGTGAAGGAAATTGGGGTTTTACCTAATACCCGTTTCAGGATTTCTCACAGAAAACTGCTTTTGAATTCCAAAGTTTAAATTGCAGATTTACCTTTTTTCCTGAAAAAAGTAGTTTCTCCACTAATTCTAACAGCTACCACTGTACTGCTACAAAAGAACCAGGAGCACGATTCGCTCCCACTCACCCCTGTAAAGACTTCAGCTCCGAATCCTCACTGTAGAATTTGACCCTAGCTTTTTAAATGGCAAACTATGTTAAAATGAATGGTCATGACTGTAGCCTCCACTCCCAGTCTGCAATCTGTAGCAGTGGAAAACCACATTTCCACGTGGCTCATCTACTGTACAGTGTGGAGAACAAGATGTTTACTGCCTGTTTTCTGCAGCATGGGGGATTTACCCTTGCCATCAACTCAAAGGCGGTCATTTTGCTGCTCACTGCTTTCACTCCAGCTAGCACTCAGTGCATCAGAGCACACAGCCCTGACATGAATGCACAATGTGTTAGCTAAATGCTTTATAGTTCTTAAAATGACTTCATGGCAGCGGGGTGGAATTTATGTTTTGGTGTTTGTGTTCAGACCAGAGCATTGTCATTTCTGGTGTCTTTGTCCTGGAATCTTTATTTTAAAAAACTCAACTCGTAGCATACTCAGAGTTTAACATTAAATTTCAATAAATATCTCTCAGCAGATAATCTATGTTAAATAATTTGACAGTCTGTTGGTGTAAGACTTTATCAAGGCAGTCTCAAACAGTATGGAGTAGAAGCCCCCCCTCCCCCCAAAAAAACTTTCGAACTTCTTCACAATTACCCCTGCGTGTTTCTTAAAAAACATTTTCAGAGCAAATTGCATATTCCATATTTAGAGTACACCATCTCTTATTTCTTCAAACAGGTGAAAAACGCAGACCGTAATGAAGGCATAAATCCTTGGTGTTCAATCATTTCTAAAGAAATGCAGTAGTGTTTGCACAGGGAGGAAATTACAAAAAACTCGGTGGCTACTGAAAAAACGCAGAATATCTCAATATCACCATTTATATAAATAGTCAGAAGCTGTTTGCTTTATAGTAAAGAATACAAAGAACTGACTTTTGTCTCCTCCCCTACAGATTTCAGTAAATAGTAGTCTCAGGGGGAAATAGTCTTCAGTGTTAAATGTGAAACCATGCTATAATGCCGTAGTCATAAGGATGCTTCCAACTTCAGTATAGCACTGCAGAACAAGCAACAAATATCTTATTATAAGTAGGGTCTGTTAAAAGAGGAAAGAGCGTAATTTAAGAATCAGTATATAAAGTGTAACTCTTTTTTTGAATCTATATTGCTTTTCCTAAATGCACTCAAACTGTAAAGTAATATTAGTGGAAAATTGTAGCAGAATGATTTGTTTTCATAGTTCATTTATAGTTAATTTCCTGTACTAGTAGTACAGGGAAAATGATTTAGCAGTGAGTCTAGTGTGAATTCCTTACAAGAACCCAAAAGATAAATAGCTTACTCCCTACTGCCTAAAGGCTTGAGAGTGTGGATGATCTGAATTAATAATATCTTTGGAGTCTTGGTGTACGCCAGTATGGAAAGCATGAAAATTATTCCTCCACTATGCAGTTTATTTTCTGTGCATGCTCGCCACGACAGCAGCGCAGAGATAATACAGGACAAGTTACCTTCAGCTTTGAAAATCGCAGTCTGCTCACAGTTCTCTTCAGGCCCAGCAGAAGGCTGTTGGCATCCTATCCGCTGCCTGGGGAAAAGCTGATGCCCCCACACAGCTAAGACACTTGGCAATCAGATGAATGCAGAAAGGACTATTTGCTATTTGTTCTTTTCTTTCCTACGGAGATACATGGTGTTGTCCCTCATATACATGAGTTCAGCTGTGCTAACTCAGCCTTCTAATTTCTTCTATGGGAGCCAGAAGGGTATTTATTTTGGGGGATCACTCCTGTATCTGAGTGCTTGACTGCTGTTACACTAAGATGGTTTTGTTCTTTCTTTGTCCGTCTCTCAGCTGTTGCTCAGGGCTAGCGTGCTGGCAGTGTCCATTCAAGGGACCAAAGAAAATCAGGAAGGGGATGGACTTCTCAGTAGAATTTGGCAGGATTTTTATTTTGGTATAATTTGACCCTTGCTTTAAAGAAACAAGTTAAAATATATGTAGGTATGGTAAGGTAAATATAAATACTCTACTGAAATATACATAGGTAGAGGGTAATAACACAACATATCCCACTCTTTTCTCATTGGCAGACTAATTAGACTGGTAAGTACATATTAATAGTTCGTAGTTGCTCCCCACTTTTCCTGCCCTCCAGCTGTCTGCTTTTGAATAATAATTTGCATTTCCTCCCAAACCTCTTCTAATAAAAGATCTAAACCTCACTGGTCCTGAGCTACTTCTACTGGAGAGCACTGAACTGCCTGTTGATCAGCTGGTGTTACAGCTCTGAAAATCAAATGTATTCATCTCCCACTCACTTGCTTTTATCGTTTACGTATGAGATACAGCACAAATGGGATGGTCTCAATTATGAAGATCAGAGGAGCTGCACAATTAAGCCTATTTCTCTATTTGATTGATGTAAAATACATATTATGCTTTCTTATCTAGTTCACAAAGCCTTTCTATACTGGAATATATAAATGTGAGTTTAAATACTCAAAGCACGAAGCAAGTAAATGCATCGCTGTGATAAGCTACTAAATCTTTGTTGTTCACTTTGTAGAGAATAACTTTGGTTCTTCTCTATTGGGTATTTGGGTCTATTCAGCTTTATCCACCTGAAAAATAAGGATCAACCAATCTGGTATCACAGAGGTGTAGTGTTTAACAATGCTGACAGCTCACTTAAAAAGGATGTCTAATGATGAGGTACATTAAGGGATGTTATTTATTTTCTTGCTGTGGTGGATATTGACCATCAGTCTAAGACCGGAGCTCAGTACTCACCATCTGATTACAAAGTTCTTAAGGAAGCAAAAGGCTGAATGCTGACTTAAGCTAAGTAACAGTTAACTGTGTTTCCTAGTTACAGATTAAGGAGATGTTATCTTGACTCTGGAAGACGCTTAGAGCTTTAGCTGACAACTTTCATAGTACTACATTTGTACTTCTGTTGCAATGCTGGAAAAAGCTGGTCTTGACCTGAATGGAGTAGGATCAGGTCCAGGTTGAGGTGTTGTTCATGTTCTTCACGGGCAGAGATGTGTGAGAAGGTCAGCGAGACTCAGTGTGTGGCTGGATGGGGATAGTATTTAAGTGAGGAACCTGCTTTGATGAGCTGATTTCAGAGTATTTAGTGTCTTCGGCCATATATATGGTCTTGTTAAAATTGTACAAACAGTTAGACTGTGAGGATGAAGAAGTTTGCAGTGAATGTGCAAATAAAAAACAGTGACTGCTTCCTGGTACAAAACCAGATGGCACTAATATTTGTAAGTTAATTGAAATATGTTACCAATGACTTAGTAGTGAAGGTCAAGGAAACTTAGGCAGGTTTAGATTATCCGGCAGCTGGAGAAGTTTATCTTATTTGCACTGTTTCTACACATAACTGTAAAATTACTATTTCTGAAGTCCATAGCAGCCCTGTTTGTTTATTTTAAAAGTTAAAACTGACATTGGTATTAGAGTAGGAAACAGTATTTTAATGACTTCCGAGCCAGGGAATAGTGTAAGAGCACATACAGGAGCCACCACTCACATGGACAAGAGTGACCTGTTTGAAATGGGGTTTGACAAGATCTCTGCTAAAGGACTCTTAAGATCATCTCAGATTTGTCTGAGGTCTCATGGATCATGCACAGATTTGAAAGTTGGGAAGCAATGACTGTAAATGACTATGAAGTTAGTAGTGTGTTCACACAGAGATCTGGCCTGGAGTTTGTGCTGTTCAGTGTGTTCATAAATGATTTGCACAACAGTGAGCTGACAGTATTTGCTAGCGATCCTAGATTATTCCATCTAACTGCATTTAAAACTGTGTGGAGTTGCATGATACTGAGTGACTGGCAGATGAAATTCAGTGTAAATAAATACAAAGCAATGTATACTGAGAGAAACATTCCAAAGGCTTGCTCTGAATTAGCTGTTGCCACTCAGGGAAGAGATGAAGAGTCTTTGTAGATGAAAACTTCCATTCAGTTCCCCAAATGCTGTATAGAGTAGAATTAGAAATGGCACAAAGATTTAAACAAATATTTTGTACATAATAAATGTCTTATTAATGTAATACAGAACAAATGTAGATTTCCAAAGCAGTGACATCATGTAAGGGCACAAGCTATGCTTTATCAAGTGTTTGAGTATCTGCACTGTAGACAGATGAGGGCTTTGAGCCACGATGCTTGCAATGGCAGGGAAATGTTCCTGGAGTGGCACAGTGCTCCCTTCTGCCTAGTTTGCTGTAAGACCAACAACTTCACCTAGAGGGGGCAGTTAGGGGTAGTATCTTCTTGTATCATCATAGCAAGATGCATAAGCACCCTCTGTCCAAAAGGGTTTTGATGAGATGTGGGATTGGCAGTGCTTGAGTCCATTTAGATAATGGTACAGGGGCTCCTGGACATGTCTTAATTTGTTATTTAAGATTATGCATTTATGTAAGTTTAACTTTCAGATACAATTTTTATTTAAAAATATACATTAAAGTATTTTACAAATACATTTTACATGTGCATCACATACATTTCCATTATTTGTGTATTGAAGAGATGATAGTGAGCTGAACTGTTGCAAGAGATGCTGTGACTGAGCCAGTGCCCAGCACAGAGCTGCCCGAAGCCTGGGACAGCAGAGCAGCAAATCGAGAACCTGCGGTGTGCCCAGCACTATCCCTTGCCTCATGCTGGAACACCTCTTGCTTAGAAAACATTTTTCCCAACAAAGTTTCTCAATTACTTCTACTTAAATCTAATTTTTTGTGTAGTTGTAACCAAAAGACTCAGTGTCCTACCTACCTTTTTGTGTAATACCATTCTGCCAGCTAAACACTTCGTTTGCAACTCCACCTAATGCTGCTTTCAGTTTCTCTCCTCGTTTGTGCTATCTAAGCATCGATTAGGCCCCTGGCAACACCACATTTGGTGACAGCTGAAATGGTCCTCCTGTGTGTATGCACCTGAGTACATGTAGGTGTGAAGGGGAAAGGGGGCACAAGTTTATTCACTTAACAGAAGCAGCATTTGTTCAAGTGCACAGGACATGACAGGGTCCATCGCTAGTAGCTACAGGAGTTTACAACATTGCTGGCATGGAAGGTGCTATGTAAATATCAATTACTCTATTAGTACTAATAATTAGTTTTTATACCCTACATTCATTTAATGCTCTTCATAAGAAAATGCAACCAGTGCAGACTGCTTTAACCTTCAAGTGTCTAAATGTTGTTCATTCCAAGGGTTAACTGTACTTGTAGTTTACTGTATTAGTCCCAGTCGTATTGGACATAAAAATGTTTTTATAGCACAACCAAATACCAGCATATTTGCGGTTGCAGTCAGATGTTTTTAACTATATTGGATACAACCCACAATGGTTTCAGAATATATTTCCATTGTTTTAGCCAGATTTAGAGAGGCTGGATTAAGCTATGGCACACCAAGCCCAGTGGTGTTTACATACGCAAGTATCAGTCTTAAAGGGCAAAGAATATGGTGTTCCATAAACCTTTATACAGAAATAAATACCTCGCAGCAAAAATGTTTTTCTAAGATCAGTTACTATTTCATCTATAATGACCTGCTTGGAGAAGGTCAGGGGCCAAATTCTTCTCTCATTTACACTGGCGTAAATCCACAGTAACAGAAGTGTAGGATTTGGGCTCGGGAGTGTAGTCCTTTGGAGTTAATTTTCCCCTGACCTACAACATTTTCATGTAATCTGTTTTGTTTGAGCTATTAATTCAGCAAACTATTCCATGGATAAGATCCTGATAAACTACATAACATGAGAAATTAATTCAGTCGAAGCTTCAGGGCAGAATGTAGTCCTGGGCAGCGCTTGTTTTAATTCTGTCTTTCTAAAAACAAAACCGTGCTGATGTTGATCTGCCAAAAGGCTTGTTCAGGTTGGAGATGTTACTGTTTAAACTGAAAATATGTATGTTGGTAATATACTGAATTTCTGATCCAATTTTGCAAGTATACCAGTCCCCAGAAGTTCTCGACTCATAACTGCCGATGCAAGCACCCCTCAGTCTTTGTCCTTCTTCTGAATGGTTGAACCAAAGCTCTAGTTCTTACATGTTTCTAATTTTTGCCATTCAGTTCCAGTTTTAAACATTATGGACTTTTCCCATGCCATCTTTCTCTTTTGATTGCAATCAATATTTCTGATCTTTACTGCTAGCAGTGATTGGCTCATTAGTGAAAGATGATTTAGTACCAATTTAAACATCAAAAACTGTTGTAATAGATATTATGTAAATATGAATGATAATGTTTTAAAACCACATACCTGACTTCTGCATGTGAAGTGCAAATCCAGTGTGTGTACACAAGGCAATACACATTGGTCTTGGAAAAAAAGCAGCAAATGTTTTTTTGGTTTAAAATAGTAAGTTATTTAATGTAGATGAACTCAAAACCTGATTAACCAATCCTGTGTTATCAGCACAGGATCTGTTGAAGGAGCCTGTAAACATCTCTGCATATTTGCTAACCATGCCTTTTTTTGCAATTCAGTCCCATATCCATTAATATGACACTGCTCAGGAACCTGATTTCAGATGTCTCCTTCTAGTAACACACATCTGTAACTCTTGTGTAGCCCAGCCACCTCCTAACATTTCACCTCTTGGGTGCCAGAACTTTCATCGTGAACATGCAGGCAGCCGAATGATTATTTGAAGTGCAAGACGTTAAGCTGCATCCTGCCTAGAAGATTTTCACATATTTCAGTCAGTATGAACTCATGTTGTCATCCTGGACAGTGGTGGAGCTGATAGTCAAAAGGTCTTGCTGGTCTGAGTAATTCAGATATAGTTGAATTTCCCACTCAACCATGCGGTGTGTTAGTAGATAGCTTCTGTATTAAAACCTGATGTGGCTTTGGATATGCATTGGATTAGTTTCTCTCCAATAACTGTTCCCGGATAATTTGAACATTACACAAATACAGTAACAAGTGAGAGGACTTTTATTGTAGTTTTAATTCAACACAGAGCACAATATATATAACCATTGAAAGCAGAACCACAGCTTGACAGACTCAGATCTGGCTCTTCTCTAATTCTGCGGGCTCTGTGCAAAACCCTAATGGAAAAATACCCAGGAAAGGATTGGATGAGATGAAATCAAATTCTCTGCAGTTCTTTGGAGATGCCACTGCCTTTGGGGAGGACCTAGGGTGGAGGGAATACCTAGTGAAAAGCTTGTCCCTGAGATTCTGTAGGAAAACAGGACTTTTCCTGTTAGTATCTGAAGCTCCGTGTTGGAAATACCTTCTCTCCACAGCTCCCCATCTCCCATCCTGGAAGCAGAACTTACTTCAGAGCCCTGCTGCTGTTTCATGTTCATGTAACTGTGCAAAAGGAAGGGGACTCTGAGAGTTTATGGTGGCATTTGCTACGCTAAGCACCAGATGGATTTCAAGCCAGATGTCCTAACAGCTGCTGAAAAGGCACACTGTAGAAAATGATTACTTCCCAGTTACACATTCTGTTCCTACACGTTGAAAAGACATGGAAAGGCACTGGCAGTTAGGGATGAAAGGAAGCACATGTTTTACTTGCCTCATTTCTCACCTACTGTGAGGAACTTGGGCCTTTGATTCTTGCTCTTCTTTAGGCCACTGTGGATTAGAGTTCTTTGTTTCTTGTTTTCCAATCCCGTATTCTGAAGCCCAGGTTTGAGCTCAGATGTGGCAGGGAACACCACACATTGGAACCACCTTCTGCATATTTCAGTCAGACTCTTTTCCATGTGATGTTTCACAAAATGTGCCGGTCACACTTCCACACCTTTGATTTCTGTTACTCTCATCTTGTGAAAAGCTGCAAAGCATAGACTGGGAAATCCAAATGTAAGTCAATTAAGATGATTTAAAAAATTCCTTTAGCTTCAGCTATACCAGGTTTTAACTCTTACCCCTTTCTCAAAAGAAATGATGGCAAGACTGTGCAAGCATTAGCTTCTACCACTGAAGGCCCAATGCTACAAAGCACTTGGCAGACAGTGACATATTCCCAAAGAGCTGTAAGGGATCTTCTGGTCCCCATCCAACTGAGCCCTCACTGTTGCCTTCCAGTGGAAAAGTTCTTGTTTTATGCATGTGCATCTGAGGAGGGAATCTAATGATTCCCATCTCAAAAATTTCGGCCAGCTGGCCTGTTTTAAAGTTGGCTGTCTGAGACAGTATCCTTGCGTGCATCCCAACATGCTTAGCAGCACTAGCAGTTCTCCTCTATAGTCAGTGAGATTGCTCACAGAAGAAGGTGCTTGAGGTGGAATTAAAAGCTCTGGGAAAGGCTACTTTGCCATGATATGGGCTAGAGAAAGTTGATACTAGAGGTGTCTGCTTTCTGGAAAGGAAAATATTTAAAGAATGTGGTTTTAGCTGCTAACTCGATGTGAGCTGTATGTGGCATGAGGATAGGACTTGGTTCCATTTTGCAGTGTGAGTGTTTTTGGAGCTGATCCTTGTAATCAAATAGGTTCAGATATATAACCTTTTCTTTTTTTTTTTCCTTTTTTGGGGAATAGGAGCAGGAGGGGTAATTTATCTTTTCTCTAGGATCCAGACAGTATCAGGACCCCACTGTATTAGGAGTTACTTAAAGGCACAGAAAGAAACTCAAAATCTATCTCATCTAGAAAGCTGTTGCATATGTAAAAGAAATTGTCTGCTCTATTAGCTCAATGGCTTTTTGCTTTCAGAATAAGCACTTGTTTTTGGGAAGTAGTCTGAACAAATAACCAATTACTTACTTTTAACCAAATATTCAACTAAAATCCTACCACTAGGTTACAAACTGTGTATATTTTGTATTTTAATTTTTTGTTCCCATCAAAATAAGTAAGAATTAGTGGCTGAACTTAATATGTATGCTGTTCCATGTGTGTTGTAATTTCTGTTGTACCCCATCACATCAAATTTTTTTCAAAAACAACCATTCCAGTGAAAATTCAGCCTCTTTAACAGTTGTTATATTTCTCTCTTGCTCCACTAGGAAGCTGATCTGGCTTCAGTTTCTGAATGTCCTAGTAGTTGCAGTGCACACATCTTCTGTCAAGTTCAATTAAGAATAGCTCAGATAACAGTTGAGTATTTTTCCATAGCAAATCATAACTTCTTCACCTTCTCAAAACTTCTTCTGCAGATGTTTCTATGACAGAGTGTCAGTCTGCATTTTGGCATTGTTCCCTCATTAACGTAAAATAGTGTGACTGTGTCTTCTTTTACATGATAAGCCCTGTTTTGTTTTCTCTGCTGTTATTTGAGTTTCATTTTAAAGTGGGTATGCACTCAGATTTCCCATCTCGCAGCACATCTGGCTATACCCAAGAGTGTGCAGTCTCGAATTTACAACTAGCACTGCTGAGGTGGTTAGTGTACAGATGAGTAAAAAGGAAGGGATGCACTAGTACAATCTTTATAATGTGAAGATTATGGATTTATTTAGTTTAAATGTATACACCTGTATAGCTCGGTCAGAATAATAAGGGAAGGGTATCACTAGGTTGCAGTTAAGGTGTAATTATGCCATTTTTCCCGTGTGTAGTTACAACTTATTTACGAACTGCCAAACCTAACCAATTTGCTTACTGAGACCCCTTTGGCAGAAGTAGTCACCTGTGTAATGTTACAGGTCAGGTATATTAACTTCTGCTGTAAAATGTAATTATTCTAGGCTGTGTACTGTATTTTCTGGTTATAGGCATTAATAAGTATTCATCTTAAAAAGGAAAACTTCACTGTAGCTGAGCTGAGTCCAGGCTCAGCTCTGTGCAGGAGGACATTAACTGCTGGCAAATGACAATGTGTCCTGGATTCTCCCATCATAGAAATTGCCCTCCATTGTGTTTGACACTATATGCTTCCCGGTGTGCAGTGCTACCACATGCTTTCTGCTTTTGGGAAGGAATGCCCAAGCTTTACTTTTATGGGGGGCTGCTAGGGATCCTTAGACACCAGCTCCTGTGGACTCCTGTTGTCCCCAGCCTAAAGAGTCTGATCCCAGTTGTCAGGTATATTGGGTTGGCCAAAAAGTCATTGCGGTTTTTTTCTGGGTAAATTAAAGGTATGTTTTTCAGGGGAAACAAAAACTATATTAAACAATATAATATCCATTGTGTTCAATTACCTTTTGTCACCTTACAGGCAACTTCATGATTCCACGCTCAAAAAAGTTCTTATCTTTTTCAGAATAAAACAGTTCCAGGAACCATTTAATATCCTCAAAAACAGTGAAGGTTTTACCATTCAAGGCATTTTGTAAAGAGCAAAATATATGACAGTCTGATGGTGCCAGGTCTGGCAAATAAGGTGGATGTGGTAACAGAGCCCATCCAAGTTGCAACAATTTTTGACAAGTGACCAAACTTGTCTGTGGTCTGCTGTTATCATGGAGAAACACAACACCTTTGCAATTCACCAATTCTGGATGCTTCTGTTTGGTGGTATCATTTAATTTATCCAGTTGACAACAGTACACTTTCAAATTAATAGTTTGGTTCCTTGGAAGCAATACAAAATACACAATACCTTTGAAATCCCACCAGACTGACAGCATAATGCTTCTTTGGTGAATATCTGCTTTTGAAGTGCTTTAAGCTTGTTCATCACGCATACTCCACAATCTTTTATTGTAGATGATCCATTTTTTCCTTGCCTGTTATCATATGTTTCAAAAATTGATCATTTTCTTCACATTTCAAGAGAGAATCACAGATGTCAACGCGCTTAGTGAGATGAGTGTCCTTGAGCTCATGTGGCACTCGAATATCAAGCTTCCCAATGTATCCAAATTGTTTTAAATGGTTTTCAATGCTTGATTTTGATATGTTAAGATTATCAGCAATCTCTTGTGTCATTAAATGCCAATTGGATTAGATCAATGTCTTTATTTTACCATTATCAACCACAATTGGCCTTCCTGACCATGGTGCTTCTTTAGCATCAAAATTTCTGAACCGAAACTTAGCAAACCCATTCTGACACAGCTGTAGTTTTAAGGCATCTCCACCATACACATCACATAACTTTTTACGAGCTTACATAGCGTTTTTTCTTTCTGAAGTAATACAGCAAAATATGACAAAAATGTCCCCTTTGATTTTCCATTTCCATTTTGAAATCAATACTAAATAAATACCTTTTCTAAAACGAGCTTGAACTATCAGTTATCAAGTTACATAATGAATTTGTGGTTTAAAATGAAGTTAGATGTATTTCAAGACATGTATGTCCATTTATTTAAAAAATGCAATTGCTTTTTGGCCAACCCTATAGAAACAAAGCCTTTTACAGAAAGATTAAAGAAAAAAAAATTGATTTTGGGGAGATATCAAAATAATACTTGGGGCCTGATCTTCAAATTTGTGAAAACCTGTGGAAGTCCTTTACTTTCATGCACAGAAAAAAGCTATATGTGATGTGTTTTCCTCTCAGATTTTAAGAGCAAGATAAACAAGAAAAACCCCAAAACCCTGTCTGCACATTCTGGCAACAGCCCATTTACAAGGCATTTGACCATTTAGCCTCAGTTAAGACCTCTTTGCAATCACTGTCTAAATTCCCATTGCCTGGATTTTCTCCGAGTCCCCAGTCTCAGCTGTTGATGGAAGATATGGTAACTAATGTTGGACACTTGAAAAACACAGATCAATTGTATGAAAACGTCATACAGGTCAAGGGAGATTGTGTTTCATGTTATTTACTGATACAGGGCAGCATTACCAGTGGAATTTGTACATCCTATACTCTAACATACTCATTCATTTGGCACTCGTTAGTGGAAAACATGGAGCAATTATATGCAGACAATGCTGTAATGGAAAATAATTAAAGACAGCTACGGTTTGGGGTTTTGTTTTGCTTTTTTTAAAACAATGCATGCCAGGTCCTGCATGCAAGCGTCCTTTTTTTTTTTCCCCCAGCATAAATGCAGCCAACACTTGAACCACATACAAAACCACAGTACTTTAGCTCTAACTTCACAGCCAGCTAGAAATGACCAAAACAACATCTGCTACAGCTAGAATTTGAAAGTACTTTTTCACTTTGTTGAGTTCCTTTCTCTGCTCAAAAGTTCCTTTCTCTGCTCAAAACGCCCTCGCTATGGTTAATGTTCTGTAACTGTTTTATCTGACTAAATGGAAAACGTGATGGTTTTGTGAATTTCAGCAAAGGATCTGTGTGATAATCCATCACACAAAAAAGTATAAAGTATATATGTGCATAAATCTGTGTGTATGTACTATCTGAAGCATTTCTTGTTATGTCTTCCACAGCGCTGTAACAGTTCAAGCAAGCTCCTTTTAAGTCAGCATACACTTAACGTTCCCTTGCTTTTTATGGTTTTAAACATCAATGTTTACCTCTGCATAAGTGAAACTGTCAACACAGCAATTCTAATATTAATGTGACATATATGCCTATTCTTGTTGCTCTTGTTATTATTAATAGTAACCATAATATTTGAATTTTGATAGTACCTTAAGGCTCAGCCCGCTTCTCACTCAGTTTTACAAGAGTAAAGAGAAGGTCCTGTCTCAGACAAAAGATCATTTGGAAAGCAGGTGTGGAGAAGAGGATCAGTGAGCTGTAACAGATGAGGAGAAAAGTTGAACTGATGATGATGTGTCAGAGGAATCAGAAATAATCGAGTTTGATTGATCTGAAGGGTCAAATACATTTGAATGCTCTTGCACATGTTGTAGCAACGTGGCTGAACCTCTGGTACTTGTATTGACTTCACCTCAGTACCTCAGGCTTTTTAGCCATGGCCAAGAAGCAATTAAGTAGGTCACCAGCTTTTAGGAGTCTTGTACATCCTCTTCTTGACTGGCAGTGGAAGCAGAGAGAAGGTTTGTAGCAATAGGAAGCTGTCAAGAGTGCATGAAAAACTGAAGGACGAGTCTTAACCTCTTCTATATTGGCTTATCAAGGAGTTCCATTGATCCCTGCTGAAGATCTGATCTTGTATGACTTACTGCAGTAACCGATACTGAATTGTTCAGTAATCCCTCTACAAAATGTTCAGAGGACAAGTGCACTCCTCCCAGCCAGAGCCTGCTGCGGTGTTGGTGCTGACATTGTAGCTACTTCTCTGCCCCAGCCCTGGGATCCCTGCTGCAGTCTATCTCACCTTTCTGCTGGCAGGACTCCCTGCAGCACCCAACGTTCCCCCCTTGCACCTGCCTTATCTCCACTCCCTTTGAAAGGACTCTGTTTCAAGGGCTTATTCAAAGAAGCTCCTACAGGTCCAGTTTGGATTTGCCAACCTGAAATCAAAAAGGACTGGTTTAATGGATTAAGCCTCAGGCTTGAAGCATGCAGTGTCAAATTCAAATCAGATGTAATTGGGAATATACTATATGCAAGTAAATCTGTGTGAGTTAGTGCCGATTCATTCACCAAAGGCAGACAACAAAGAAATGCAACCTGTGTAAAGATGTAAGATGAAATAACCCCACGTGACTTTTTATTTCTGGATATACTGGGCCTTAGCCAATGTGACTACAAAGCATATTCTTGCAGATCGCTTTGCTTGCTTACAGCACCACCATTTACAGTGTCTTCCCAGTAAACTTGGTCCACAGAAGCCCTGAAGCCATGAGGCTGACATAAAAAGTGAGCAAAATGTGGCTTCTCATGTGATTGAGTAATCACGTTTCCTGATCAGATTTCCTAATCACATAAATATATGTGTTACAGTGGAACACAAATGAACTCATGGATCAGCAGTAATAAATACTTGATGCTTAGTCGTGCTATTCAGCATCAGAAAAGCAAAGGTTTGAGTGGGGACATGTTCTGTATGAGGATCTTTCTTTCTAGGAGTTGGTTCACATGACTGCAAAGCTAGAAAGCCTCCATCTTCTAATGAGTTTGTGGATATAAACAAGGAGATTCTTTTAAAGTAAAAATGGGGATTGTCTTAACAGTATTTATTTCAAGAGTGGCAAAATTTTACATATGAGAGCTAGTTAATTTTATATTGGAATTTATATTGTGTAATGTTTTTATTCGGTTTATGCAGACAACTCTCTGACATTTTGCAAACTGTGCTGATAGTGGTAGCCTATTCATGCAAGAGAAGTGTCTGCATTCATGTACATCAGGCTCTCCTTCTATATCTTAGCCATCCGTAAAAGCACCTGATCACCTTGCAGGGTCCTATGTGGTGACTTCCATGCTCTTGTTCCTATAAGAAGGTTAAGAATCTGTTCTTTTTCCAAGAGACAAAAATACAGATTTTGTGTCAGAACCAGAGCAAAGACTCTTCTGGCATAAAGAAAGGCCTTAGTAGAAGTAGCTGTTGGTGTAGTTTTTCTCCCTGTTTTCACAGAATCACTGAATATTAGGAGTTGGAAGGGACCTCGGAAGCTCATCCAGTCCAACCCCTGCCAGAGCAGGATCACCCAGATCAGGTCACACAGGAACACGTCCAGGCGAGTTTTGAATGTGTGCAGAGAAGGAGACTCCACAACCTCTCTGGGCAGCCTGGTCCAGTGCTCAGGCACCCTCACAGTAAAGAGGTTTTTCCTCATGTTCACACGGTACCTCTTACACTCCAGCTTGCTCCCATTGCCCCTTGTCCTGTCATTGGACTTCACTGAGAAGAGCCTGGCTCCATCCTCCTGACACTCGCCCTTTACAAATTTATAAACATTAATGAGGTCACCCCTCAGTCTCCTCTTCTTCAAGCTAAAGAGACCCAGCTCCCTCAGCCGCTCCTCATAAGGGAGATGCTCCACTCCCTCCGTCATCTTTGTGGCTCTGCCCTGGACTCTTTCAAGCAATTCCCTGTCCTTCTTGAACTGAGGGGCCCAGAACTGGACACAATATTGCAGATGTGGTCTTACCAAGGCAGAGTAGAGGGGAAGGAGAACCTCTCTGACCTACTAACTACAGCCCTTCTAATACACCCCAGGATGCCATTGGCCTTCCTGGCCATGAGGGCACATTGCTGGCTCATGCATGGTCATCCTGCTGTCCACCAGGACCCACAGGTCCCTTTCCACTGTGCTGCTGCCCAATAGGTCAGTCCTCAACCTATACTGATACATGGTGTTGTTCTTTCCATAGTTTAAAGCTGTATGTTCCCATGTACTACTCTAGGATGTAGCTTCGTAATTGTAGATTGTTGCATGAAGACTAACACATCCATTAAGTTATGGCTATGGGAGAGGAGTGACAGAGTGGAAAGCAAAGAACAGAGGACTGAAAGCTGAGGCATACTAGATTTTCTTTCTTGTACTAAGTCATTCATTGTCATGTTGGAAAAGTTGTCATGTTGGAAAAATGTCTTTTTCCTCATTGTTAAAATATGAGTAATTCCATGGTGAGCTCAGAAATCATGGAAAAGGTACAATACGAAAGGCTTTGATGCAGAGTGTGGCATGATCGCTATGCCTTACTGCTACTGATCCTTTTACTTAAGCATGTAAAAATACTTGTATGGCTGTGTTTTAATTATTTGACCATTACTGGTAGTATTATGCCACAAATCTCTCTGCTTTTCGTTGTCACTAGGAATTGTGAGCAAGCAGACATTAAGAAAGCTTCAAGTACTCTATTTGCATTGCTATGTATTGGTGGAAATGAAGGCAGGAAATCCAACCTTCTACAGTGACAGATTAATAAATTACAGTTTAATTTTGAGCTGGTGAATTTATGGATTGTTTTTTTTTCTCTTCAAAAGTGAGTTGCACCCAGCTATTGAAGGCAAAAAGGCAGCTTTGTCATGCCTGTCTAACTAGCACAGTTCCAGCATGCTAATGATGCAATTTTAAATTCTGTGTAAGCCAAAGATGCAAACAATAAAAATAGGCTAAGTTAGAAGTTTTTGGAAATAGTTGTATGTGGGAACTGATCACAGTTTGCAGCTGACTCAGGAGTGCCTACGTCCATCTGTCTTCCTCGCCAGAGTGATAATGGAAGCGATTAGTGAATTGCCAACATGGCAAGTAGCAGCCTCCCTGGTGGCATTGGCTTTGATTGATTTTGTGCAGCAATGAGAGGATCCATGTTTCATGCCCAGAGACTTCACATCCAGGATCAGAGGTTATGGGGATGGGAGGGTAGAAGCAGTATGATGTCTTCATTACTCGTAGGAAAAAAGCCAAATATGCTGAACACCAGTGCTGTTCCTGCAACTGTCATTGGCATCAGCTCCTGAGACACAGGGTTGCCAAGTCTCTTGGCCAATATCTGCCATTCTGGCAACTGATGCCATCAAGAAAGAGCTGGGGGCAAATTGATTAAAGGAATAATAGGAGTGATGAAGCAAGACAATTTTAGGGTCAGATTCTCCAGCTAATATCAACTCACTGTGGACAGCAATGACTTCAACACTTCAGCAG
>NW_010156252.1:124135-160126 GCF_000695765.1 Mesitornis unicolor
ACTCATACAAGATAGCTTGAGAGTATAGCAGTTGCTATTAAACAGATAAACTTATGCATATTTGTATGTATACATGGCCAAATTACAACCTGGGGGTACATGAGATTACCTGAATATATAGAATAAGAAACCTTTCTGCAGTTATCATGAGATTATAGCTGTACTCAGCAATGCCTCTGTGGTGTCTAGGTGTACCTCTGTGCTCATTGAGGTGAAGATAGCATCTTTCTTCAGTTTTCTCTGCTCTTTCCTTCCACAGTACAAAGCAGTGGCTCTAGCCTACCTCTGTCTGAAGCTTTTTTTTCTCTCTCTCCTTCCCTTACCTTATTAGCTCTTCTCAAGGTTTTTGAATACATATATGTGATGGTTGAAACCTGCAGGAACGAAGTGTTTTCAGAGCCTGATTTACAGCTGTGACATCTATATCCCTTTCTCCAAGAAACAGTAATCCTGAATCTGCCTGGTTTTCACTGAAATGTCTTCCTGTAACAACCACTGGAAAGAGACCCTGCTCTCACTCCTTAAAAATAAAGCATTAACACAGAATTTTTATGGGAAGCCAAATATATCAATAAACACATTGAAAATACCTACTAGGTCAGCAGATTATAGGGAAACTGAGAGTTCTGAGCTTCAGAATTATGAAAATATTTTTAATTTAGCAAATGATGAATGTGATGTCCTATTATGCAGTTTAAGATAAGGAATACATTTATTATATGAGCTCATTTAATATGGTATCATTTAACACAGTATAGTGAAAATAAGGAAATAATTTTGCTTTATATAAGTGAAAGTGCTCTATGTTCTTTTCACAATCATGTTACCACAGCACATTATATGTCATTATTATAAATAATTGAAATTTAAAATAAGAAGAAAACTCTTGAAGATATTCAAGTGCTAAAGGTATCTTTCTAAATTTTCTATGCTATTTTAAAGGAAAGTAATTGTATTGTTCCTGTTAAAATTTTCCCCTTATTAAAAAGAAAATAAAATTATATTATTTCACTCTCTCTCCTCCCCCTCCTTCTTTCCTTTTTCCTTCACCTTCCATCTGATGTAAGTGAAAACTGAGGGGAGAGTAAACAGTTCTTTCTTTTTTCAGCACCCCCCTTTCAAAAAATCAGCCTTATCTGGTTGTCCTTTCTTTCACTTCATCCTGAAAAGTGAGCTTGTGTTCTTTCAGCACCTGACACAAAGCAGGGAAAGGGCTGGTTTCTCTGGAAGGGTTTTCTTTCTGAGTTGCCCATAGCGGGATCCAGCCACTGTCTCCAAGGAGCCTGGGACAAGGGGCTCAGGGGACAGACTGTGTTCCCAGGGACATGCATTGGGTTAAACTCACCCCAACCCACTTCAGCTCAGGACTGAAGGGCAGCCAGGAGTGAGGTTTGAGCTGAGCAGCTCCTCTAAGATATCTCTAACCACTGTAGGATGTTTCTCATCTCCTCTGTGAGTGGGGCGATATCGGGTATTTAAAGCTCCAAAGTGCCCTGTGTCGTAATGAGAGCAGAAGCATCCAAACAAACTAGAGCTGGTTTTGTGGCTGGTGCTGTATTCAAATTAGAAAAACAGTCAACGGCTTTCGGGTAAGATGCACATGTCAAAAGGCAATAAAGAAAACAACTAGTCTTAAAAGCTAATCACTATGCATCATTGTGATTGGGACCAAAAAATGTCAGCTAATATTTTAAATGTGAGTGAAGGGTCAACAGATGAACCATATTGTAAACATACATGTCAGCAGGAGGGCAGGGTTGAAGATAAAATTAGAACCATGTGCTTCTCTATTTCTCACAAGGCACAGAGGTCATGACCACAACGGCTTAAAAGTCCCTCAACAGGGAAAAATATAATAATGTCATATGTCATGCAGAGAGATGCTGTGCTTATTAATTTTGTAAGGTACATACAATTGCTAAGAATAATGTTTTTTACTGTGAAGGAGAGAGTCCCTTTTAAGAACATCTGGTTTTTATCAAATAAAACTACTCTTGAATCAGGTCTTAACACAATACATGGAAATACAGTTAGAACTTACAATGAACTGTAACTAATCCCACAAACTGAAGAATCAGCACAAATCACTAAATATGATATTTAGAGCAAATGAATACAGTCATCTGATAAACTTTGGAACTGCCTTGTTACTGCTATTTATTCAGTGATTAAAGAGCTGTACCCACGTGAGCATCTACCCCATTTCCACCCTAATACCTGAGGAAGCTACAGGGTTTTTCTTTCCTCATTAATAACTTCTAAATGTTTCTTTCCGTGGTACAATTATGTGGTCATTGTGCTGGTTTTTAAGTTAGAAAGTGGAGCACAGAAGAAGGACTACACCCAACCCAATCCCCCTCAACTAAAGACCAGGATGGCAAGGTGGTGCTTTGAAGGAGAAGGCACCATTGTATATATGGCAGCTCCATGGATGGTTTTGTGATGGCAATGGCAGCGTGCTGTTACAGAGAGGTAAACAATCATGCCACCTACCCAGAGCTTCAGTAAGTTCTCATGCCAAAGAAACACATATGTGCAGTGCAGAAATCCTTCAGTAGTGATTCAGGACTCTCCTGGAATACCAGACTTTCATAGGTCTTCTCTCTTAAAAGAAAAATAGAAAATATGGATTTTTGTGCTTAATGTGCATCTGCTCTTATACAACAGTGTCCTCTAGAGGAGTAAATATCGGACTGAGAGAAAAAGGTCCTGAGTTCTTATCTTTGCTTTGGGTGATTTTTCATGTCTTGGTAGGAAAATATCTCTGTGGCTTTCTCCTAACACTAAAATGAAACGTACCTGTTTCAAAGCATATCTCTGGGTATAAACTAGCTGCACCTTCTCTGGTTCTTTGAAGATCCAGAAGGTGCAGGTTTGTAGTAGAGGAACATCACAAAATGCCAGGGTCCTCCTGGCCTTTCCATTCCTCAGGGTACTGCAGTTCCTACCTCATTGTCTTCTCTTCCCAAGCCAGACTTCTCCTCCCTTTTTCTACTTCCTGTCACTGTTCCACTTTTATTTCTTGCCTGTCAGATAGGTGTCTGGTTTATCCCCCTTTATGTGCATTTCAAAGCTGAGGTTCTGAAATGTCTAGGATTAAAATTGCCCTCAGAGGGGCCGAAGTGAGGAAGGAACTGGATGTTCTACTTAATTCAGATGAACCCACGCTAAACCTGTTTTCAGCTGTTTTCTCAGACACAACTGTTGAGTGCCACTCAAGCCAAAAAGACTTGTCTGTTGACTTTTTTCCAGTCCTTGTGTTCATGGATATGCAGGTCTTCTAAAACAGTTTGCAATGGTATTAGGCACATCAGGTTGGAAAGAACCACCTTCCACCTTTGAGGCTAATCTCCCACAGTTGCAACCATCAGAGAGAGGCCCAGTTCAGGAGTGCACAGACCTTTCATTCCTGTGATCGTAGCACACTAAATAGTTCTTATTAGGCCCTAAAGGAACAGATTTATAGAAGATCAAAAGCCATGCTATAATGTACTATAGGAACGTAACAGGACAGATCAAGGGCATTGCAAAATGAGATTGTGTACAAAATACAACTCCCAGGTGACAAAAAAGCTGACTAATAACATTTCCCTCTAAGGAAAGAGGGAAACCCAGTAGTATGACCTGAAGAAAAAAATCTGTGCTGTTTCAGGAGTGCCAGTGTGACATGCCAACTAGACACTGAAGGGAATGTAATGATACCAAGTATGAGTTTGTCCGCATCTCTTAGTGCCCGTATCCAGTTGTTCAGCAGAGGCAGAAAAAAATCAGAAACGAGGGCAGAAGGGTGAATAATTCTTCTGGGCACAACAAAGTGTAAAAGATTGAAATTAATTTGGTATAAATCAACTGCAAACAGATACGTTCCCCTTTCAAACTCCCTTGTATGTACCAATACACTGGATACCTGCAGATGTGCACCAGAAATATACTTTCTGGGAATTTTTCTCTATAAGTTAATCAGTCTCTTCCCTAATCTCCTCAAAATCCATCTGAAAACCTTTTAGGCATCCTGTCACCACAAGCCTGGTGGAAGCAGCTTACAGAATTTCTTCAGACAGTTAAAAACCTTTTTCTAGTTTTAACTGCATTTGTTCATGACTGGTTTATCACAATTTGATCTTTTGCTCTATGGACGTAGTTATATAGGGCCATGATAACTTTTATTTGCCTTTGCTTTACAAGACTGAACAAGCCAACTTCTTCTATTTTCCTACCACAGGATGCGTTCTCTCCCTTAATAATCTCTGTGATTCTTCTTTGAAATATTTTATTCTAAATGCTGTGATTGTCCTTGAGATACTTAGAAAAAAAGGTATGTGGGAAACTTGAGACCATGAGCATTCAGTAAGCTGTGTGTGTCTGTGTGTGTGTTAAAATGTATAAACTATGCACTCTCACATATGTACTTTAAAATGAAAGAAGGTTCAGGGCCAAGCTCTTACCCTGTACTTGAGCCAGACAGACCTCTTGGAGTCCCCATTTTCTCAGTTTAAGTAGCAAGATGGAAGGTGCAGCACAAAGACAATCATAGCAGATCTAAATACAATAAACAATAACCAAATTCTCTTCTCCTCTGAGAATTGTGTAACGTGACCTAGTTACATTTTTAGAAAGTTGGTATGTGCCCCTACATGTATGGCTTCCAGCAGAAAGAAATCCTAGAACCAGGCATGTTGTTATCATGTCGCTTTTCATACTCATCATCTTAAGGGATTTCATAAATCATAAGGATTATATTAATATTGTAAGCATTGTCAAAAACACTGAACTCTGTCAGGCCATTCTAGTTTTAATTTTCCTTATTTAAGCCTCTTACAAATGCATACAGCTAAAACACTCATATAGCTGTCAGTACTTTCCCCTGCTTTCATTACCTGCAAATTCCTGATAGAAAGCTGTGCACTTTAACTGCTATGTTGTGGAAGACTTAAAATGGTATTTTGGATAATTTCTCTTGGTTCACCTTGTTAAGGCAGTCAGCACTTACTTTAGGCTACCAATCTTGTATTTTAGTAAATGTCACCATATTCTGTTCTGTATGTACTTAAGGGCTTTCCAAGTTCTGAGCCTGATTCTGCAGTCACATCCGCACAAGCCTAGATGTATACATATGCAGAGCATCATTAACTTTAGCAGTGCTTTGAGCAGCCAACAGTACTATAATCTTGATTAAACTTACAAGCCAAAAGAAGAGGCTAACCACGAACCAGTGATGGTGAAATATAAGCCTTGCCCACCCCACAGAAATAAGAGGGCTCTGTGTTCTTGTACCCTACCCCAGTCATATTTAGATCCATTTGAAAGAAAACCAAACTGTAAATGAATCCAAAATGAAACCGCAAATTCACATCTTAGATTCTTTTATTTAGGTGCCACCCAGCTATGGAGGCTCCACAAAATCAAACTGGTGTTATTATCATCATTTATTCTACTTCTGAGACTGATTCTGGCACCATCTAGGGCAGTTTGAAGCATAATTAACAGAGTGAAAGGCAATGAAATTTTGTTTAAAAATAGTCTTTTATTGTGATCCCATAGCTTCTCTTTTCTGAATAGTGCATCAAACTTTTTCATTTGAAAACCATTTTTTCTTTTTCTGACTCTCTTTAGGTTTTTTTTCCTTAGACAGCCGTCTTCTAAAATTTCTTGGGTTCAACTCCATCAACATAAGCTTTCATAATGAAATTTTGGGAGAATAAGAAAAGGTATCTTTTTATTTGAAAAAAATGTCTTCACAATTTTTTTGGAAGACTGTCACAAAAATGACTCTGCTTTGAAAGTCCATGTTCGATTCTTCCACTGCTGGGTTTAAGATGTTCCAGTTAAAGAACTACCAAAAGCCAGATTCTTGTAGATAGTAGAAAGTTGTGTTGGTGAATGTTCCTGTAATGGGGAATGAAAAGGATGAACGCTGCAAGCTTCCTGGGTGTGCAGTTCCAGCTGAGGTGTAAATGTTTTGAATACTGTTAGGACTTATGATGTTTTAACCTAGGCACTGGCTCCCTATTCTTGTCTCTCTTGGAGCTAAAGACCTGTAGGAAGCTCTGCCTTAGCTGAGACAACGTTCTAGCAGCTTATCCTTGTTCCCATCAGGTTCTGGACGATGGGTTTAGCTTCCAAACTGGAAATGGCTATGCCTACAGCCTCAAAAGGTTGTTGGCTTTTGGCCTGTTGACTGTGATACGGCATGGTGTGGCAGTGCAGCTGAAAGAGACAGAGCAGTGATAAAAGTGAGATTCTGGTTTCATCTGAGTGAATGGCAGAACCTCATCACTGCAGAGGGGAAAAGGTTTCAACCCAGAGGGAGGTGATTCATCTTGGCTCTTTGAGTATTTTCCTCTAAGTGTTGACCTCTGATCTGTAAGTCTAGACTCAATGATCGGAGAGGGAAAAAGGCATGTCTAGAGTATGATGCATCTCATCCTAAAATAGACATCTAAAATAAATTATGTGGGCCACAACCTAGCTGCCCATTTCTGTCCACTGACTATAAAAAGCATCAGTATGACTAGCTCCTAAACAAACATATATGTTGATACTTACAGAATGATCATTTGCTGGAGAGGACTGAAATGACATAGAAAGAAGTCCCATCATGTTCTTTAGGTGGAAAGTCACCCTATCAGTGTTATTACATTATGGACAATGATACAGTACATATAGCGATATGCACCAACATTCCTCTGTGTGAGACTCAGGAGTGACTCAGAGATCAGGACTCTTTGGTTCTGATTCATAACCGCTCCATTTGCACGCTCCTCTGTGCCTATGAAAGGGAGGAGATGGGAAGGAGGAAGGCATGTTGTATTGGTCTTTATGCTTCTTCCTTTGTTTCTAGCTGTTTGTTTTCGTTTCACACTTATCTTCATTTTGTGTTTCCCCATTTTCAAATGTTTGTAATTTAACACTGCAACTTCCACTAAAGAGTCCCATTTCTTCCCTCAATTTAAAACAAATGAATGAAAAAAAAAATCAGTAATTTATATGTAGTGTGCAAGATAGCTCTAAGGTTGTACTATAATATCTATTTGGACATATACTTTCAACAGTTTTTAAGCAATTGTTTTTAGGTGCCATGGTTTTACAGTGACAGGCTTTTGTACAAAAGCACGACTCATTAAAATTGTGTTTCCAACATTTCTAATTCTGTTTTGCTCAACTTTTTAGAAACTATATTTTTCTGTGTGTAAGACGAAAAGTTGATGCTAGTTACCATCCCCAAGGCTCTAGAAGAGATCAGGGTATTTCAATGACATGATGCCTGTGAATGCAGAGATAGACTTTGTTATCAAGCTGTCCCCAGTTTCTGAGACTTTCTGTTTCCTGAGAAGTGCTTGCCACAGCACCATCAGGTCCCCTGCAAGTTTTACCTCTAATTTCTCTAATGTGTCTTTATGTGAGGCATCTCCATTTCAAAAAATGAACTTTCAGTTCTGAGATCTCTGTCGTGGTTTAGGGCTGAGCTGGCCACTAAATCCTGGACAGACGCTCTCTATTAACTCCTCTTCCCCCCCCAAGAAGAGAAGGGAAAAGAGAATAAGAGAGAGAGACTTTACGGGTTGGAAAATAAACGAACAGATTTAATAAAACAATAATATTAATACTACAGGATAATAATGTAAATAGGAAAATAATGAAATATATACAGATATGTACAAATATATACAAAACCAATATAAAATCCTCCCCCCCCACCCCCCCACTGACGTATACGTCAGCAAAGGCTCTGCGGAGCAGGGCAATGGAAAAGTCTCAGACCGGACTCAGCAGCAGTGGGAGCAGGATGCAGGATCACACAAATCAGGATCAGAGGCAGATGAACCAGCAGGTTCTGCTCAGACTTTGGCCATTGCAGGATCAAGACAGAAGCAGGGGCCCAAGGTGGAAGGGGTCCAAGGTGGAAGGGTTGAGATCCTCATGATCCCTCGGTTTTATACCAAGTATGATGTATGTGGGATGAAATATGTAGTTGGTCAGTTTTGGGTTCGCTTCCCCTCGTAGGTGCAGACACGACACCCATGGTGAGACAGCGGCCTTGAGACTTTGCAGACACTTCTAGCAGCAGTGTCTGGAAAAACAAGCTGCTAGTTTCAGCAAGTTCAGCCACTTAGAAGAGACTGAGCTGTAAAGTAAAATCACTAAATAGAAAATTAGTTCTGTTTAGCTCAAACCAGGACAGATCTCTTATGGCATGAGGGAGGAAAATGCCTGTTATTCCATCTGCTCTGCATGGCATCATCTGGGGGATATTGTCAGATTCAGCATACTTAAGGCCTGTGCACAGCAGTTGTGCTGCTAAAATTTGCTCTGCATTTAGAGGGAGAATATCTGCAAAAGGAGGCTGACGTAAAAGAATTTTTTTAAGCGAATAAAGAAGTTATTTAATTTTTACTGTGCATACAAAAGTATAGTGTGCAACAGAAATTTTGCTTGCTCTGTGCATTTTCAAAAGCTCAAGACTGCTGTATTTCTGGTGCACTGCATCCAGGCTTTGTTACTGGTAAGCACAAAGATTATTTTCTGGTTTCATTTTCAAACCATAGTGAAACTGAAAAAGAAATGAGGGCTGGATACGAGTGCAAATTATGAAGACCAGAAAATGCTCCCAGCAGGTAGAGCTCTGTATGGCAGAACTGATGGTTCACATCACTTGGTAAATACTTAGTACTACTACTACTACTACAAAACAAACACTGGGATTAATCATAAGAAAAGTCCACAGGTTGAAAACCTTGAATGAACAACTGTAGAAGGATTTTTCAGAATCGCTTCAGTCTGTTGATGCATCTCACCATAAAATCTTTCCATATTCATATTTGGTTTTTGGCTGAAGAAGTTAAACAGTGGTCTGGCTGCTAGTACAAAGTGTTCTGTCTCCCTTTCTCTCCTGCCTTCCTGTATTGCCATGGCTCCAAAGTGAGGGAGGAGTCCGGAGACTGAGCAGAATCAAATGCAGGTGGGGATTATGTGCTAACCAGCCAAGACAAACAGTGCTCATGCTGTCTTCTATCTTTTTTTCTTTCTTCTTTTTTTTTTTTTCCCTTCCCCTGAACTGTCCTACATTTGAAGCGTTCAGCCTGTTTGTAGCTGCTGGTGCGTGCAGCGGTACCGATTGCTGCAGAGCTGGATCTCCCTGCCGCAGGCAATCACACGCTCTTGTTTCTTTTACGTTCTCCCCCTCCCGCCTCCCCAAACCATTTTCCCCCAATGGTTCCATTTAAAAAAATAAAATAAATAAAAAATGCAGTGAATAATAGATCTGTGCAAAAAACCCAGTAACAAAGCCAGGAGAAACTTGGCCAGCTTTCAGCTTTGTTACAGACTCAAAGCTCAGTCCAGGTGTGTGGAAAATTTTGTGACTGTTCTCCAGACTGCTCAGCAAAATTGGACCCTCTTGCACTCAAACTGGAGCTGATTTCTGGTTTCACATGGCAACATGAGGAAAATCCAGTTCCCACGTGGTCTGTGGGTCAAAACCTCAAACTGAAACCGAGGGATACCTAACCCTCAGCCCACAAACCTACCCAAAGCAAGATTTACACAAAGGCTGTGTCCCATGGTGCTGAATTTGACAGATCACTAACAGTTTTCCCTTTAAACCTCAGTTTTTATTTATAAAAAACTGATTACTATTTTTTTGTCAGAAAATTATATTGAAACTTTGCACCTGAGATACAGTTATTCTCTCTTACCTCATCCAAAGACATATGGTGAAAAAGTTATACCGTGGTAAAAGAAACTAAAACTTATCTCATCTTCTGTTGGCTAATTTGTTCCTTTAGGCAGCATTGTGTCACCTGATCTTTCTCTTGGGTCCAGCCGTGCCCTGCAAGTTCTGTCTTTCTGGTTATTGAGTATAACCACACACTGCAGAAAGTAGTTTTCCTGGGTCCCAACAGCAGTGGACACAGACGTACGGCTCCTGGAGCGGTATGTGTGCATATAACAAATACAACCCTATAGTCACTTTTTATACACTGTAACGTAAACGTCAGCTAATCCCCCAGGTATTCTCTAAGGCAGCACAAGGTGACTGCTGTTGGAGAGACTTGCCATGTTTTATCACGAAGGATGGTTGTTATTTATATGTTTGTTACCTCCTTGAATTTAAAATGCAAGTCGTAAATTCTGAGAGTATAAAATCCGTACTGGCAGATTCCTTGTTTCAGTGGCACGGGATGGAAGCAGAGTCACTTCGACATTGGCTGAGAGTGGTACCTCCCATCTGACATCCTGCCCACTCATCCTCTCGCAACTCCCACTCAGAGGAGCTCTGCACAACTCTCTGCCAGCTCACCATGGTATCTCGTTCACTCCTCAAACAAGATTACATGAAGCTGAGGATCACCTTAGGGAAACAGAAAGCATTATCAGGTTGTGTTTTTTACCCTCTGATCCTCAAAAAGCCTCACAGGCTTCCTTGTCACCAGCTAGGCAAAAAAAATAAAAGCCTTCTGCGATCATTATGTACTCATTGAGAGGTGAGAGAGGATTTAACTTCTGTGGGTGCAGAGGAAAGCTTTTGCCAGCACTGAATCAACACCCAGCTCCCATGCCAGCAAGAAACCACTCCCCAAAGCCAGCACCCACAATCTGCTCAACATTTTTTGCTAGGACTTGGATCCCAGCTGCCTTTAGGGCTGCAGGCAATTACGGAATATGGTAGCTCCCTTTTTCTATTAGCTGCATAGCAATTTGTAGATCAAAATCTGTATCTTTAACGTTTCAGTTCGTGAAATACTGCTCAATGCACAACCAGTCATTTTCTGCTTTGCTAGAGGTATCCAGGTGCTTTAAAAGTTCATCCCAAGTGGAGCACAGAGCAAAACTGCAGCCTGAAAGGGCAGCAGCTGCACTACATGTGTGACAGTGTCCTCATGCAACGAGAAGGGTCTTGCTGCCTTTTAGCCAGGTGTCAAAACGCTCCTTTTTGATCTCTCTGCTACTGGAGTGTCTAGTGATGACCTAATATGCTGCAAGGATTGCAACATTAACTAGCAAAGAGTAGAAGACAACAAATACTGTTACATGAGAGAGCCAAATTCTTCTGTAAACTATTACTGTTGCTTTCACCACACTAAGTGGGACTTTAGGAAGTGCAGCCAGGTGTATGGTGACACAGAGACGTAAACTTTTCAACGAGAGCCACTACCAATACCTGTCACTCCAGTGATTTTTAAGGATGGTTGTCAAGATTTTTTTAAAGTGCTTTCTTTTTTTCCTTATCTTTTTTGTTGCTGTTGCTGTTGTTTTTTTCTTTGCTTATTATATCCTGGGTTAATACATTTGTTTTAAATCTTGTTTAACTTTGTTCTGCTTGCTTAATTTGGGAGAATTTAACTTGTCAGTCTTTATTGTAGTGAAGATCCTCTTTCCTGCTTCACAATGTAGTGCAGTGGGATTGCAAAAGCTCTAGGGGAAAAGTCAATTAAATGAGCAATGAAAACACTCCTAAGTTTCTTAAGAATTTGGATTTTGTTTGCTTTTTGTTTTTAACAAAACCTAATGTAAATTTGAACACTAAATTACTTGATATTGTTAGGTTTTAAAAGATCAACGGTAATACTGCAGTGTAGGCCTTACTGGTTGCTTCAGTGCTTTTGCACAGCATGGGAATGCACTTTTGAAGCAATCATATGACAATCTCCATTTATTACAGTTTTGGTTTTGTTGATAGCCGTCTCAGAACATGAGCGAGTTATGAATGCAATCAAACCGTACATACGCTCCAGGACTTCACTTAGTACACTCCTGCCCCTAAGGGGCATTCCCTGCCTGGGTCCAGAGCAAACCCATCTCCGGAGGCGTGTGGCAGTGGTGCTAGCTCTGCCACACCAACTGCTTTGCTGCTAACATCTCCCTCACTGCACTGCCTTGCTTGTCAGTGCAGAGACAGCCGCTGGTTCCCAAACTCAGAGAACCCTCTCCCTCTACCTTTCATTCTGCGTCAAATGGGAATGCCCAGTCTGAAAGGTAAGAGGGAGATGGTGCACATATCCATTACTTGTTTTGTGATTAGTCTTCATTTACTTGTTATTCTTAGCTAACAAAGATAGCTCTGTGGTCAGAACTCCTTGGACTCAGCTGGCCTAGATTCAGTTCTCAATCTTACATATTTTCCTGCAGCCTTTTAGGAAAAGCTATAGAGTCACACAGCCTGGACTCATTCCATATGAGTTTACCCTCCTGTCACCTGAAGTCCTCTAGAAATAGGGACTTCCAGAGTGTGTTGCATTGGCCACACTGGGAATCTAAACCAATTCCACTTCTGACATAAAGCATTTCTGGGTAGGATGAGTCCAGGCCTTGGTGCCATCATGCCTAAGGTCCCTGTTTCTTATGAGATATGAGAGGGAATGTATTGATCAGAAGGGAAATCCATCTAACTGACTGTCCTGCCCACAGCAGTGACGAGCATGGAACAGAGCAAGCCTACAATGAAACACTTCAACTACATTTGAATTTATTAGAATTTTTCATGAGGTTCTGGGAAAGCAGCTGTTGATTGGCCTCTACTAAAATTCTTGTGAAGAAATCATTATTTTTGAACACATGTATCATGGAATACAGTGGATATCCTTGCAGTTCAGTAGTCAGTTACTCCACATGAAAAATAATGCCTTCATTGTAAGACAGTTCTTTTTAACCTCAGATACTATATGCACATGCTCCTGCATCTGCTGAATATTTTTATGAACACTTGATATGAAAGGGGTTACAGGACACTGGGTTAGCTGCAGTGAACCTGGCATAAGAGCAAAACACTGGAGGGCAAAGGATGCCTTAGACTTTGGTCAGTTGAGTTTATGTGGTACTTAGGGTCTACTGGAAGCAGGTGTTTTCTCTAGTCCGCAGTGCCAGTGTATTTTAATGTAACTTTCTGCATAAAGCCACTCTGATGTGAACATCCCTCTTTGCAGAGCCCTTTGCTACTGCATACCCCATGTTCTGGGATTGAATCTGTCTTTGAGGAGTACAGTAATGATGATGCCTATCTTTGTTGCACTAGTGAACTTCTTCTGGTATCTTTGTAGGAAAAAATACATAGGGTATTTATGGAGTGGTGAGTCGAGTTAAAGTTCTTGGAGGGTCAGAAAGTGATTTAATGGTCACAGCTGTTTGATTGCAGACGGGATCTGGACAAGTGGAAACACACTGACCTGTGATCTGAGGTCTACTCCTAGCTCTGCAAACTCTTCCTATGTGACCTTGGGCAAATCACTTCTCTGCTTTTCCTCCCTCCTTTATCTATCTTGTCTATTTAGCCTCTCAGGAAGCTCTTAAGAGCAAGTCTCTATCTTACTCTCTGTTTGTACAGTGCCTAACATAACAGGGTGCCAGGTTTCCTGAAGTCCCAAAGATGCTGTTGCAACACAAGTTGTAAATGTTAAAGAAGTGTAAAAATCTGGCCCGGCTCACCACTGTCACCATCTGTTTTTCTATGACAACTTAGTAGTATGAAAGCACACAGCTGAGTGGTCAGAGCTGTGACTATTCGCTAGACTCCCTAGGTTCTGCTCCTGAGTTTGGCACCTCCGCACTTTGTAACAAGAGGTGTTTAAAAATTTTCCAGCAACATGCTGTTGGTTTTTCTTCATTAGAGACTGTCAAACTAGCAAAAACTTAAAATAAGGAGGGGGGGGGGGGGGAAATAAGAGCATGCCAGTTTCAACCGAGCTTTAATGTGAAGATGATTCAGGGACCCAGGTTGGTATTCCTTGAAAACCAGAATGCAAGCAACCTCCTTCTCCCACCTCTTCCAGAGGAGCTAGTAGCGTTCACACTCACCAGAGGAGACTGTGGTTGAAATCTCTGTACCAGCAACTGTTCTGAATGAAGAGCAGGTTGTGGAACTTGGTAATGTCATGGTGGCTAAGTCCATCACCTGGGGTGCCAAAGACTGGTTCTTGGTTTGAATTGCACAGAGCACCAATGTGGACTCGGCTTTTCCTGCTTCCTGATAACCTCCACACCACTAGATTCTGCTGTACCAGGGAGGAAGGAGTTGAGATTGTCTCTGTGGCTTTACTTTCACAGATTTGCAAGGTTTTGAGGTTGTCTCCAGTGTAAAGAAAAAAATAGAAAATATTTTGTGTTTTGAACAGATAATAAATCCATTTTCTACTCAGCTCCTTGTGAAAGCAACTTATTTTCTTATTGTCACCATGTGTCCTTTAGTAAGTGGGTACACTGGTTCTTTTAAATAACTTTTGTACTGCACTTTGTGATGTTTGATCAGCATTACCACTTCTCCTTTGGGGCTGGTAGTTCATCTGATCTGGCTAAATGGCAGTGGAAAAGCAGCTTTAAATAGGTGGTCTGTGCCGTAGAGCATGGGCATTACATGATGCAACCTTCAAGCAGTTGTTTTCTAAACCCAGCTGCAGCATCACCTAAGGAGTTTTTTGCTCCAGAAGTATTCATCAGCTTTTGGCCACGCCTCCTCCACACAGCACTCCCTCTATATAATCAGCTTTGCCGACTTTCTCCATCAGCCAGGACCCTCCTGGAGAAAGGGAATCCTCCATCTAGGCAGGGAATGCAAGCAGCAAGCAAGTATGCACTGCTGCTCCAGGATTTAACTCTGTCAGGATGAAATATTCTTAAATCTTATGAAGTTGATTAATTTTCTGTACTGGAAATTTTAAAATATACCCTGCTTTAAGTCAAATTGGTTTTGGCTTCTTTTTAGTAATTTCCTGTTATTTGTTGGAAATTATGTCATCCAAAGGACTTGAACAAATAGATCATGGGGAGTCTAGATTTAGCCATAAAGCTACCATGTTTGAGCTTCTGTCTGACATACTGGATGAGGCAATGACTGGTGAGGATGCTTGTTGTGTTAATCAAGCCACTGAATTACTAAATTATTTCTATATTTTTCTTTTCTTGGAAGAGGCTCCCTCAACAAGCAGGTGTTTCTTTCCAAGATCATCATCAGTGCAGAAAAATAGGGTGGCTTGGAGCTGTCATATTTCCACCAAAAGTATTTCATTACGATTATATTTATGTCTATGTCCGCTTAATGAGATTTCTATAGATCAAGGGGCCCACTTAGTATATCCTTAACCCCATAATGATAGGTAATGGTACTCTCAACTGCCAGACTGATTTCCCTTGTGAGGGCTATAACATTAAAATTTACTTTCCAAAATAGTTGCCACATGGAACTGCCATCAGTTGCTTGAATGAGTCAGTGACCTGAATTTTATGACAACTGGAATGACTACTGAGGTTGAAATGAAACTTCTCGACTTCAGGTGTTGCAATCACAAAGAAGGCTAGTGTCTGAAATGAAGGGGAACGTGCCAGTGCACAAGTGAGCGCATTTCCTAGCTCAGATCTGTCATTTCTTCAGAGGCAGAAGGAAGAGGATTTTGCATCTGTTCCATCTTGCCTAGAGGAAAGCACACTTATTAACTGTTTGACAGAGGCTTAGAACCGTGAGCTCCAGTGATGTCCAAGTCACTTTAGCCTCTGAATCTTGAAAGATAAAGTTCAATAAAACCTGCCACTACTGCAAAGACTTGCAGGGAGAGAACAGACAAAAATTTATTTATAGGAGAGATGTATCTCCCTTTATTTGCATTATTATCAAACTGAGATATTTCAGGATGAGGCAAAGATGGGAAGAGTGTTTATTTTGGGGTTTTTATTTATTTATTTATTTTTCTTTAGCTCTTCAGGCTCAGGCAAATTTGTAAGCCTGTAGCTGTAACTCCAGGAAGAAGCAGGTGAAATTAAAAGTAACTTGTCAAGTAATGCAAAGTTAACAGAGCACAGTTTCTCGAGCCCCAAAGCAGGAATCTTTTCAGACAGCTAAACAGGAAATAAATTCTCTAAAAGTAGTTATAGTGCCTGTCTGTTGTGCTGTAGTTGACTGTTGTTATATATTTGTATCAGGTGTAGGAAAGCATTTAGCATGTTTTTGCCAATAAAAGGATTAATTATGTAGATCTTCATTTTCCAGTAATTAATTGCAACTATTTCTGTCCTGGTATGTTTATAAGGCTTAAGTGAACTGTGAAGCAAGAAGGAGAAGTTTAGCACAAAACCTGACTGAAGGAAAGTCAGTGTGATCCAAGGGTTTGCTTTGGCTTCTGGTTTGTGACATCTAGCATAATGGATTTGTTACATAAAGATGATTCAGTATTGACATGGGCTATTTGACATAAGAAACTCTATTCCCTTGTATTGATTGATTGACTGATTGTCAAATTCACCCTTCTGCAGATTCCAAAAATAAAATGAAGCATGAAAAAGGAACCAATTTTTTAAAAAAATCCCTGTAAATACATAACCTTAGAACTTTTCCACAATGAGTAGACACTAACTTTCAGAGCTCACTCTTAAAATTGTATTTCTTCATGTATTTCAGGCCACTGGAGGTTTTTGTGTCCCTTCCCCCATCCCATCCCTCAGTCTCTCTTGTAGTCTAACATTCAAGGTGTCTACAATAACAAAAACAAGTATATTGTTGGTTTGTGCATGTCATAGCTCTTAATCTGAGAGCCATGAACTCAGCAAGTGTTTCTCCCATAAGAGAATGGAAAGAAGTAAGAACTTGTATCACCTCTAAAGTGATCTGTGTGGAGTCATGCCAGTGTTCTGCTAAACAGAGGTCTGTATTGCAAAAAAGTATTTCTGCGGGTAATTTTGTGATTACGGGGGAGACCAGAGATTAATGGATCTGACTCAAAATTCATTGAAGTCAAAGGAGAGATCTTCAATGATTTTAATAAATGTTATTTTAAAAGCATGAATTGGTGATAAGCCAATACTTTGGTTTGAACTCTCTCAGAATTTGGGAAACAGTTGAGATATGATATAGGTAAGAGCTATGAGTAAAATTTGATTCTAGAGCCCTAATCTCAAGAAATTCCTGTGTTGCTCAGCTCCGGACTTTGCTTTAGAGTCTCTGGTGTAAAAATCTGAGAAATTTTACGGTGCAGAGTCCTAATTTTACAGTAAGAACTTGAAGGATGCATTGCTATCAATTTCTTTCAGGTGAAAAATGGATAGGAACACAAACTGTAGGCTGGATTTCTCGGTTAACATTGTTTATAATTATGCGAATTGTCCATTTGAATGGCCAACTGTTGTTACATAAGGCATGTAAAATTAGTATAGCTTATTCGAACAATGGTGTGTTTCCCACTGGTTGTCTTACCATGTAAGTAGTCATCCAGAGTTTCCAAGCCTCCTCTACTGTTCTAGTGCTCATTTTCCATGTGAGCAGTAGTAGCTGGCGTGGCTGGAGATGCGATCTTGTAAAAGGAACAGGGGTTACTTCAAGGTAATCTCCATTTTAAAACAAGTTCCACCCAGCAAGAAGTTGCATAGCTTTTATTATAAGTGGTAATACTCACTTTTTTAGTTTAATTTGGGTTTATCACACAGCTTTACACTCTTGAAAGTCGAATCGTTAAGAAATAGAATCATAGAATGTTTTGGGTTGGAAGGGTTCTTCAAGTGTTATCTAGTCCAACTTCCCCCTGCAATAAGCAAGGAGATCTTTAGCCAGATCACATCACTTAATGCCTATTCCAACCTGACCTGGAATACTCACTTTTTTAGTTTAATTTGGGTTTATCACACAGCTTTACACTCTTGAAAGTCGAATCGTTAAGAAATAGAATCATAGAATGTTTTGGGTTGGAAGGGTTCTTCAAGTGTTATCTAGTCCAACTTCCCCCTGCAATAAGCAAGGAGATCTTTAGCCAGATCACATCACTTAATGCCTATTCCAACCTGACCTGGAATGTTTCCAACCAATAAGCAAGGACATCTTTAGCCAGATCACGTCACTTAATGCCTATTCCAACCTGACCTGGAATGTTTCCAAGGATGGGGCTTCTACCACCTCTCTGGGCAACCTGTTCCAGTGCTTCACCACTGAAAAAATTTCTTCTTTATACCTAGTCTAAATCTGCCCTCTTAGTTTAAATCCGTTACCCCTTGTCCTATTGCTGCAAGTCCTACTAAAAATATTGTCCCCACCTTTCTTATAAGCCCCCTTGAAGTATTGAAAGGCCACAATAAGATGTCCCCAGAGCCTTCACTTCTCCAAACTGTACAACCACAACACTCATCCTTTCTTCACAGGAGAGGTGTTCCAGTCCTTTGATCATTTTTGTGTCACTCCAGCAGGTCTATGTCTTTCTTGTGCTGAAAACTCCAGAGCTGGATGCAGTACTCCAGGTGGGGTCTCACCAGAGTGGAGTAGAGGGGCAGAATCACCTCCCTCAACCTGCTGGCCACACTTCTTTTGATGCAGCCCAGAATGCAGTTGGCCTTCTTGGCTGCGAGCACACATTGTCGACTCATGTTCAGCTTTTCATCCACCAGTACCCTCAGGTCCTTCTCTGCAGGGCTACTCACAATCCCTTCATCCCCCAGCCTGTATTGATATCGAGGTCTGCCCCAACCAAGATGTAGGACCTTGCACTTGGCCTTGTTGAACCTCGTGAAGTTCACATGGGCCAACTTCTCGATTTTGTCGAGGTCCCTCTGGACATCCCTTGTAATATTTATTAACATATATAAAATGAAGATACACAAGATCTCTGTGGAACTTTCAGTTAAGCTTTTGAGAATGTTGAACAACAAGTGTTTCATAGAAATTAAAAGGAAGGCTTTATGGGCTGTGTGAGTCTCCCTAACTTATCTGCTAGTTTGTAAAGTTTGGATGGATGGTTTGTTCTACATTTAAAAATCATCATGTTTGGCTTTTTTAATAGCTATTTCACTTTGTGCAGCTGTCTCAAGTAATTGGTTTTGATGATTCGAGTTTTCTAAGTATGAAAGCTATGTGTTCTGTTATTTTTGAATGTAAAATTTTTTTAAAACATATACTTGTATGCTGGCACAGATGTTTGTCAAAACATGCCTTTAAAGGCTAATACTAACCCACTGTCATGAATTAAATCCAGTCTTTCTTATACAATATTCTGTACTGAGACACAAGTACAGGTGATTCCAAAGTCTGTACTTAATCTGACACAAAGCACAGACAGTGAAGAAGGTGGTGAAATCTTCTTCAGAGTTACAAATATTTATCAACTGAGCTTCAAAGTTGCCAGAGAGTACCTATGCCATTTCCTATTAAAATCTCATTCACTATGAAGAACCCATGGGTGATTCTTTCATGCTTTCATCTGTCTTTGTAATGGCCATCACAAACTGGATAAATAAAGATGATGAAAATTTTCTTTTTCTTCCTACTTCTTATTGTCAGTGCTAACATAAATCAGCTTCACTGTAAGGAAAAAAATGAAGAAGAGTAAATACAGCTGTGATTGTAAACATTTGTACCATGAGTTATGGACATGGGATGCCAGAATTTGTACTCTTGAAAGAGTATGTTTCTGTAGTACAGAACTTAATTCTGCAAAACTGAGTAACGGATGTTAAAAGCATCCTCAACCTATCCCTTTCCAAGGAAGACAGAGTAACTTCTTCAAAAACTTGAAATATTTTTAAAATGTTTTGGTTTTGTTGAATTGTGAGGACATAGTTCTTTACCTGGTGTAAGCTGCTGTAACACCATTTACTCAGTGGAAATACTGATTTATCCCAGATGAAAACCCAGCCTAAAATCTCTAGCATTTTGTTTTCAATTGGGTCACACCATATTAATCACTGTTGTTAATTAAGACTTGCTTAGGCTGTTGCCTAAAGAACATAGAAGTTTCAGTTATTGGAATAAGAAAAAGAAACTATTTCACCTTGTCTTAATTCATGAAAGCATCTTTTGCTGCTTCCTAGTTTCCCAGTCCACAGCTTTGATGTTTCATCCTTCTCTTCGCATCCTTCTGACTCCTTCACCATCATACTGAGCATGTGGCATTTTTATTCGTTTTCAAGACCTTTCATGATCTTTCATGATCTATCCTGTCTGTCACCTTGCCTTTGGTTCATCACTCACACCAGCTTGCACCACCTGCTTCCTAGAACATTAGAGAAGCCCTTTTGTACTTCAATACAAATATATACATATGTATATACACATATCTGCTCTGAGTCAGTCTCCATGAATACCTTAAAGGTATTCTGCTTTTTCAGATCTCTCTGTAAAACTCATGGCACTATAAACTGTCTGTCAAGCTGCCCATTATACCCTTCTTGTATCCCATCTACTTTTTGTCACTGTATGATACTTGGACTAGCAGACATATGAAGCATGAACTGTCTTTCCCCTTGTTCTTGTTCTCTTTCTTTTTTTAATATGGATTCTAGCACACTTGAAGTCTTGATCAGATGAGTTTATCCTGCAACTATAATAATAAATACATAATACAAATTATCATAATGGTTGTTATTGTTCATGCACATGGTGTAAATGTGCAAAGGACTTCTCCAGTGTACATTCAGACTGCATTTCTGCACAGCACTTTTTCTGTGGCTTCTTAAGCTTCTTCAGGTTTACTGCTGTTGCAAGCAGACCTGCTAACTCCTGAGGAAGACTGGGGGTCGTTGCATTCATAGGAAACTAAGTTCAAAAGAGGGCTCGGTTAGACATTGACACATAGACTTCATATTTGTGAAATTAACTTTTAGGAAAGGATTTGAAATGGAAAATGGTTGTCATTGCAAGCATCTTGTAATTATTCACTTATGACTGAGAAGGGATTTTCCTCTGTGCCTTTTAACTAAGATGAAAGTAAAGCTACCTTTGATTTGAGCTATCATGAAGAACTGTAACGGTTTCTGAACTTGCCTCCGCGTCCTTTGGAAATTATATACACTGCTGTATGTGCCTGTCACCTTGCTTAATGTATGTACTCACAGCAAAGTTTTCTGCTAATTTTCTTCTTCTGTAGGAATTTTAAGGACACAATTCAGTTGCCATTGACATCATTGGAAGCTGGGTCAGACCCTATAAAATGGTCAGTTAGAGATTCTTTGATAAAAGGAAAAATAAATTATTATCAGACAAGTTGAAGATTTAAGTGGAAGGGACAGCTGTCTCAGGCTTGTACAAGGTTATTGCCTTCTGTGTGGTTTCAGGAAAAGATTAGCTGGAGGCTATTACTTATCTGAATAATTCCATAATGTCTAGCCATTAGCTATGTGAGCAGGGAACTTACAGTGTTATTCCTCACTGTTGTATTTAGTTAATGCAAAATTTTACACTCTCCAAGCACTATTTTACATAGTAGCTTGTTCATGGTATGATTAAGTTGAAGGCAGTATTCCATGTGAAATACATGAGTGTTTTTTGGAGTAGTATAGAGTATAAAAGCCTCAGGACTCAGCCTCTGTATCAGTCACTTCTCTGCTCCTGGAGTAACAGCATTTTTTGATGCTCCTGTCCTATGCCATGATTAAACAGGAACCTGGTTACTGAAGGATTTCTACAGCTGTAAAACTAAGCAGAACACATGTCCACAGAAGTGAGCAGCACATCATAAATAAAGAGCAGTTTCTTCACAATCTCTCTGGCAGCTGATGAACCTATCAGGCACAGGAGGGCTTTCAGAACAGGAAACTTCTGTGAAGGACAGAAGCTAGTCTGGTATCAGTGATTTATCACTGCACATTGTGTAAAAAAAAAAGCAGTGTGCTGACACATCTGCAGAGCTCAGTAAATGACAATTGGACTCGATATTTGATGGTTGGACTTGATGATCTTAGAGGTCTCTTCCAACCTTAATGACTCTATGATTCTATGAAGCGGTTGTACAGTTTTCCCCAGAAAACTTAAGAATATAAAATGTTGATCTCTAGTTGAGTTCTGCTGGCCTCTGAATTGCATCTAGGTAAGAGAGAAGTCTGTTGGCCCAAGAGAGGTCTGCTCTGAAGCCAGGACCCTAGGCTGTGTGTGGAAACAAAAGCAATCTTCTCTGCCCTCAAGAACTGTTTGTCAGCTGTGTGCTATCTGACCTGTTCATTAGATCAGCATAATGGGAAGGGAACATTGTTCCTCTCCCATGTCCTTTACAGAAGTTGTGAGGAGCAAACTGGTATCAGCAGCAGTACAAACTTATGCATTCCTTTGGCTTCATCAATGTCAAAGGTTCACGTTGTCATCACCGTACGTGTTTGTGGAGAAAGGTCTGTGCTCATCAGGTGTGCAAAAGAAAGCCACTGAAGTTGTCTGTGGCTGTTCCTTAAAGCCATTAAAATTTTTCTGGGTTTTGGGTGGGGTTTTTTCTGAGTTGGAATAAAATAAAATAAAAGCACATTAAGATTGGTAGTAACTTCGAAGAAAATGAAAGTAGAAACTTTTCAAAAGGAATGTGTGAGTTTCCAGATGTCTCCAGAGTACTGAGACATACTTTGTAAAGGAAGACTATATCAAGTTTCTTCAAGGTCTGGGAGATACTTTTGTCTACATGAGCCCCTACCTCAGCCTGCCTATTTTTCCTTAAGTTACTAATCCATAAAAGTAATTGATTAACTTGATTAGGATTGGTGAGAGAAGTGTCCTCTAAGCATATTTTCCTCCCTACAACATGAGGAAAGCTGAAGTCTACCTCATACCTGATTTTGACCAAGTATAATGGCAAAACTCTGCCCTTGAGGTAGAGAGGAGGGGAAGTCTAAACATTTTCCTTTTCTTTTCAGTTAGTACAGGCAAGTTTGACTGGGCTAGAGATAAATGTCAGTCAATTCAAGCCTCTTCTGCATATTTTAGCAGAGTTCATCAACCCAGAACTACATGTCCAAGTTTCAGCTGAATATAAGCTCTGCTGCTGATGCCTGAGCCAGGGAAAACTGCACCGAGACTCCAAACTCCTGTATGTGTTAAGGCTTGTCAGGGAATAATACGCGGGTCAATGTTGCCTAGCATTGCATTCAGCCAAGCACTCTGAAGGTGAAAAGGTTTCCACATCCTTTAGGAAACAAGTCATCCTGCCTTTCTGAAGGACATCATTCACCTGGACCAGAGAGACAGTAACACACATGCAGCGAATTTCCATTTTAAGCAGTGAGACATTGCAATCTGGCAGAGGCATGGTAAAAGGATGATGCACATTGCATAAACAGCTTATGCTTATTTTTTTTTCCTCTGATTGTTCGTCCCTGTTTGTCTCTTCTGGTATTTTCTTAAAATAAAAAGAAACCTGATCTAACAAATTATCCTAGCATAGCAGGATCCAGGTTAACAACATGGGTACCTTGGAGTTAAGGTACATATTTTTTCACTGAAAAATGGCTAAAGTAGTGTATGAACAGATTCAGGGCTTGTTATTAAAGGATTAGGTCCAGCTCTTTTCTAGAACAAACTTGAACAAAACCCAATCTATTTTGTTCATCTTTCATAAAAAGATTAAGCAGACTGATTTATTGTGTATTACGGTATTCACACACTATAAAATTCTTTCCAAAGCAAAGGCACTTTTTGATCCAATTAAAAAAAAAAGAAAAAAAAAAAAGAAATTTGTAAACAGGAATGGACAGGAACTTCTACTTTCCTCAGCTGATCCAGTGTGAACATGTTACTCTTCAGTTTGAAGGTGGTTGGCAATTTTTTGGCAGGTATATTATTTATTTAATTAATTGGTGTGGAAAGAACTGTTTGGCTTGTTTTCCTGCTCTTTCAATCAAGAGCTTTTGCCTGTTGGATGCTCTATTGCTTCTTACATGCTACTCTTGCAACCTACTCCCTTTTCACTTATGCATGATGCTTCTCTTAATTTTTGCAAGTTGAATCAGCAGCAAGCTAACACTCTCTGACTCTCAGGTGCTCCAGGAGATTCCATGGTTTTATTGTTAAGCCATTAAGAGATTTCTTTTCAATTAAAACTTCTCTGGGCTGGTTTCTGGCAAGCAGCAGCTTTTCCAGCTCATAAGTTTCAGACTCTGGATGAAAGAGAAGCTCCAAATAAGCACTCGTCTTTCCCTTTGCAAGCCCCACAGTCCATCAGTTTTGAACACAACAGCCTGGTCAGCAGAGACTGCCAGATACATTGGGACACTCCATCAATTTAATGTGGAGACAGAAGGCCTTTTGGGAAGTATCTGATGGCGGTGTGGGGGAGAATTAGGGACAAGCTTTTTGTCAAATGTTAGAAAACCTAAAAAACCAAGGAAGTTTGTAGTGAATGTATTCATCTCCGCTGAGGTATGGGTGGGTCTTTCTTCAAGAGTTATCTCATTCCTGATGGGCATCAGGAGCAGAGGAGAGAGCTCAGAGGGTAGGCACAGCAAGCAGGAGGAAATCATTATGCTGTTTTTTTTCTTATCAGTTCTGCAACTTAACATTACTCAGAAGAGATGTGTTTGGACAGAGCTCTTCACACTTTCAAACAAAAGAGCTTTTCTCTCTTCCTTCCCCCTCGCCCTCCCCCCAGTTTGGATGTATGGCTGGAGAAAAATGATTGCAGGCATTGTCTGGCAACAGCAACTGCAGAGTCTCTTCTGGAAACAAGTTGGGTCAGGTTCATAAGCACACACAGAAAGAAAGAGAGAAAGAAAAGGAAAAAAAAAGAAGGAAAGAAAGAAAGCTCTCTGGCCAGATAAATAACTCACTTTTGGAAGATGCTTCACCAGTGTTCCTGCTGTTGTGTAACAGCCTCAGCCAAGATCCAGCTATTCCATATTTGCTTAAGCAAAAGAGTCATACAGGGAAAACATTACTGTGCTATGTTAGTTGTTCAGTCACTGGTGCTGGGAGAGGTGATATGCTAACAAAAGTATGCAGTAACAAGTATTTAAATTGTGTTTTATTAGTTTTGCAGTAAATACAGAGGAGATACTAATGACTAATTTCTGCCCTTAATTTAATTCATTTCTCAGTGGCTGGATCCTCTCACTGACCCTATGCATGTTTGCATTTTAACAAAAGAAACCAAATTTCTGCTCATGCATTGCTGGAAAAAAATGTCCATAGTTTTGTCTGGATATCGTGACAAAGAGGTTTAAGATTACTTAAAGAAATAATCTGAGTATAAAATGGGGAGCTGATTAGAGCAGTAAAATAATCAGATGTTGAAAGGAGCAAATACAGTGTAACGGCTAAAAGCCCAGGAGTGGGAATCAGGCCAGCTGGGGTTCTGTTTCCATTTCGGCATGCTGTGCAACTCTGAGTAAGTCAATAAACCTTGCAGTGCTTCAGTTCGACCATCTGTAGAATGGGAATAATAAAAATATTATTCCCTGTCTCCCCAAACTGTGGTGAGCCATTGAGACGAGTATTGAGTCAGAGTGCTGTGAGTTGAGAAAAGACAGATTTAAACTTTCCCAAAGTTCAGAAGTTTACTTCCAGTTCATTCCTATTTGGGAGGCTCAACTCCACCTTTGCAATTGTAAATCCGTTCTCTTCCCACCTCTGTAGCTGGTAGGTGTCTATTGGCCTAATGTGAAGACTCAGCAGACAAGATGCATTTATATCCTCAACAGTGACATTATGAGTCAAAGAACTATGTTACACTTTGGGAACTGTGGCAACAGGGTGTGCACAGTTGAGGATGAAAAATTGAAGTGAAACCACGGGACTAGTCGTTAAAGTCTTTGCATACTTCAGAGATGTCCATCTGAAACAAACCACTCAAGATCCTACTAACTGAAATTTCATGAGCCCATGCTGTATACTTTTAATTACAACAGCATCTTTCTTCTTCAGGTTGTTTGCAGTTCTCAGACGGAGTGTGCCCTAGAGCCCAGGCATCACCAAGATATATCTTTGTGCTTATCTCTGCACCCTGAGAAACACCATTGCAATGGATGAGGAGTTTTCTCAGTGCACATAGTTGTTCGCATCCACGGGTCTTGGTTAGGGCCAAAGCAGACACAGCAAAGGGACAGCGGGGAGACATGAAATACTATCCAATTTACCCTTAAATTATCTTTGGATTGTTTCTAGCTATAAATTGGTTTTCATGTTAATTTTCATCTCTGATTCTGGGTTGTAGTTACAAACAGAAGTGCTGAAATACAAATCCAGGCTTCCTGGTGTATTTAGCTCAACACTGGAGTCTCCAGAGGTTGAGATAAGTTCCAGAGATTATTGCAATGGTTTGTTTGCTCATTGAAAGCAATTTCCAGATCTCTGGGTAGTTCAGAAGGTGAAATAATCAATTAAACACACTTATGTTCATACACACGTGCACTGAATATCCCTGAGGTGGTTAACGGGGCAGAATGTTTAAAAGGCACCAGGAGCCCAGTTCAGTAAAGCTGTGAAGATCACAATAGTTTGGACATCCAGCCTCTTCATAGGCTACAACTGAAATTTCTCACATCTTTTGTATGGTACATGCAAGCCAAAAAGCAAGCATAAGAGTAGCGCAATGATTTTCTCAGAGTAAAATGTACATTTTCTCAGAATATAAATTCTTTCATTCTGCACTCAAAAGTAATTGTAAAAAGAAATATACACATGCAAAATGCTTTATTTTTCACTGGTTTTGGTCAGCAGTGAGGTTGTTTTCACACAGCCCTCACTAAAAGTCAGCCGTATGGGAAGGGTTTACAGTGTGCTGTAAACAGCAGGTTCAAATCAAGGCTAAACCAGTCCCTCGGTCCAGCCAAAGACACAGGGTGCTCAAAACTCCAATCTGTTGCAATACTGGAAACAAACTACTGTGCAGTAAATCGTAAAGACTATTTTTTCACTTTGCTGCTCTTCTATTAATTCATTTTCTTTCAGCTACAAAATAGGGTGAAAAATCTGAGACAAAACAAAAGGAAGAAGAAAATATCTTCCCGTTAAAGGATTACCTTTTATCATGGGCTTAAGTTCACGATACTGCAAAAAAACAGGATTTGAAGACGTTTTAAACCAACTACTCAATGGAAAAGATTCTTTCTTTACATACTCTCAAATTCTTTACTTCTTGACATAGATTTTATTTTACATTTGGCAAGATGGCAGCCTGAGCCCTGAAAATAATCTTGTTTTAGCTACCTCAAAGCGATTTTAAAGTTCTGAAGTGATTTAAAAAATGTCTGTCTTTTCTGATATAATACTATGAGATTTAATAATGGTCTGTACATGTATATTCTGTAACACTCAGTAAAATCTTTGGGAAATCTCCATGTAGTAAGTTTCCCATGAAGTTCTAAAAGCAGAGTTTTGCCTTCCTTATCTTATTGTCAAATGATTAAATATCTTTTTTATTATTTTAAAGCAATAGGATTTTAACACCCAGTCATCTGTGTGCCACTGAAGTTAGGAAACGGTCACGGTTTACTCGAAGCCATTATCTTTTCTGTTTTAGATTGACAAGACTTAACTATCATCTGATTGTCTGTTTGTTTTTCAGTGTATGCCTTGGTCACCAATAGAGCTCCATGCATCCTGTGTATTACAGTGGCAGGACTCCAAGGCAGTATTTGGCTATCAGTTTATTCACTAGATTTTTCATTCAAAATCCCTCTTGAGCTTTTCAGTATGGCTCAAATAAATTATTAGTTGGCTTTGAGTGCTGGCTGTAAATGTTTGGGCCTTTATTTTAGCATTAAAATAGGCCTGGGAACTATTTCAGGGAAAGTATTATGAACAAATTCTATGTGATAAAAATCTACTATTTGTTTTGGTTTTCAACCAGGATTTTTTATTTTGCGGGAAAAGCAGGGAGGAGGCTGGGGACAAGGAGAACCACTCATATCAGAAACAATGTCATAATTACACAGAGAGCCTGTCTAGAAAACAGGATTTTTAAAAATTATATAGAAGCATCCGTAGCCAAAGAGGGAGATCCCTATGGGTGGTGGAGCAGGGTCTCCAGCAGCTGAGTTGGCAGCCTGGCACAAGAGTCCCGTCAGAAGCAGAGGTAAAAGGTTTCATTCATTAAGAAAGCATTTCAGACAGTCAGCAGGCACACCCTGATTTCCACAAAGTAAGTGTTATTCTTATGAACTCTTTGAATACAAATCAAGGTGCAAGCATTCCTGGGAAGTGGACAGAACACGCTGAAGTCCCTGAGCAAGGTTCTTTCAAAGGGCAATGCCTCCTACGCTTTTCAGAATTGCCCAGTGCAACTGGATTTTCCACACAGCTATCCTCAGCATCTTCCTTTTCTGTATTAAATTCCTTCTACGCAGTGTTTCTGTGGTACATTAGTCTCACTGGACATGGTTGTGATTATACACTGGTATTGGTTGCATCATGAGCTCAGTGTTATCCCATGCAGCTTACAGATCTCGCTGTGTTTCTTCTTGAGCGGAGATATTTTCGGTAAACCCGAGTTTCATATGGTCCTCAAGAGACAACTGGGGCTAAGATTTTTGACCCATGTCTCATAAAACCACATGACCAGCTCTTTTCTTTTCCCTCCGTATTTTCCCTGGTAATCAGATCAATGTGCACTGAACTGGCTTAACAAATTGGGCTATAGCATCAAGGTGGTTTCACTGAAACTGAACAACACCAGAGTTTAATGGAAAATTTTCACCTCTAGTAATGTCTAATTACTAGATTTATATCTTCCATCCATTTCTGCAACTAAATGTCCTGGAGAGATTTTTTTTTATCAAAACTTGAAAAAGTAGATTAGCATTGACATTGTTCAAATCGAAGTGCCTCCAGGGCCAGCCCTGACCTGAATGCTCCTGGGGCTAATCCTAAAGTAAATAAGTTGCTGATAAAAAATAATCATTCTTGACTACACTTCTGCTCATTTTAAAGTCAGTGGCAAAGGTCTCACTGGCTTTAGAGGACACTCATCCTATAATATTTTCACACAGTGATCCCAAAACACTGTGTGAAATCCCTGCTTTGGAAGGCTCCCAGGCAGGACTTGCTACCTGCTCACCTTGAGCAAAGCTGGAGATGAAAAGGTGCACTTCAGCTGTCCAAGGACCATATGTAGGTTTTTGGTAGTCCTGCTACTTCGCAGCATTAGCAGTTGCAGTTCTGTACAGGGAAAAACAATTTGCCTCTCTAGAGATTTCTGCTGGAAAGAGCTAGTTAGAGCCACTTACAGAAATAGGGAAGTCTGCAGTTTTGTAAATGATTTTAAAACTGATAGCCCTCATGACAGGCAGTTCTTCAGAGGCCCACTCCAAAACACTTCCCCAACGAGCAGGAACTTGTGTAACATCTCTGGAAGGCAAGCTAATGGCAAGCAAGGACTGAGAAATGATCAGGTTTTGCTGGGGAGAGGGGACATTATTCAAAAAGTAAGGAGCCCTAAATGCCTTATTTTGGATAAAGCTAGCAAAAATGAGCCTTCTGGAGAAAAAAAAAAGTCCCATTAGAAATCTGTGTTGTCACATGTGAACAAGGCAACTTGGGTAACATTTTCAGTCAAACCTCGGAACCGTTGATTTAGACTTTTTCATTGTGATCAGCAATTTAATCCAAGGACATTGAAATGCTGCACTTACTCTGTTTTGTTGTCTTTTTTTTCCTTTTAGGCACTTTGGGATAGGGATAGGGTTTTTACGTTTTTAATGAAAAGTTTCAGTACTTACCAATATTCATTATGAAGCTAAAGCCATTTATGTGTTTCCAAATTAAAATAGTTTGCAATTTCCACTCCTTGAAATATCTCAGTATTTTGAGAGGCTAAAAAAACCATGATATAGCATAATTTCCCATACAACAGAAACTCTTTTTACTGACCAAAGCAAGTAATGACAGTCTTCTCTTCTGTAAAAATAACCCAAAGTGTGGTATTGAAGCCAAGTAATGAAACACAGTTTTTCTCCCACATAAACATATTTTGGGATTTATTGCGTGTACTCACCTGCTTGTTCTTGGGCATTGGGAGTGCTCCGGAGCCTTACCAAAACTTTACAAGACATTTCCCACTATAAGTCTTTTTTTTGATTGTGTGCAACTTTAACCATCTAACCTGAAGTTTTCCATTTTGGGCATCTCAGACTAAAAGTTTTGTGAATTTTATGAATGTTTCAGCTGAAAATCTTCAGCCATTTTGAGAAGAAATTTAAGGAAAGACACATAATTTTTCCCATATTATTGTATTATATTTATATGTTGTGTTTTCAGATGCTTTCCTACATCTATACTTTGAAATTAAGACTTGACATTTTTCTGGAAGTTGTCCTAATTTCAGGTATGGTTTGTTGTTTTTTTTCTTTAAAAAAAACCCCTAACAAATCAATTGACAACAAAACAAAACCTTAATTTTTTATTTGACCTAAGTGAGGGCATCTAAAATCGTAAATTCTTAGGGTAGAGGGGAGCAGTGGAGGGAGAGGTGCTGATCTCCTCTCTCTGGTGACCAGCCGGAGGGAGAGGTGCTGATCTCTCTCTGGTGACCAGCGGTAGGACAGGATGAAACGGAATGAAGCTGTGTCAAGGGAAGTTCAGGTCGAACATCAGGAAAAGGTTCCTCACTGAGAGAGTGGCCCATCCCTGGAACAGTTTCTGCAGGGAAGTGGTTTGGACAGTGCTCTTAGTCATACTGTCTAGTTTTAGGTAGTCCTGAAAGAAGCGGGTACCTGGACTCAGTGATCCGTATGGGTCCCTTCCAACTGGAGATATTCTAAGATATTATGATTCTAAATAACAATTTAAAAAATAAAACTACTTGATTTTCAGGAGGAAACTGCTTCTGGAGTAGAAAACTACTTGTTTTCTTCAGAAGCCAAAAGTCTTCTGAATTCAAAGTAATATAATAGTTCTTTACTAAGACACATCTAACTGCTCTTTTTTTCCTTTTCTTTTTTTAGTAAGAATGTGTGAACTGCAGGTCAGATGTTTAGAGAAACCCATTAAGTGAATATTTACTTTTTTCCTGAAGCATGGCACAGTTTGTTGATTCTGTGGCTACTTGCACAGAGGACTCTGCAGAGAAATAGCAGAATCCAGGCTTCCTTCACCAAATAGGAAATCAAAATACAGGACTTTAGTTCCTAGGTCTGATTTTTCTCAAGCCTCATGAAGCAAAGCCACACGTAACTATTGCTATGCGAACATCTACATACTTGAAAGAGGTTAGAGATATGTTGTTCTACTCCTGTGCTTGGGCCCTGTATGCCCAAAGACTGAATGTGGCTCTGATATCTCGGCTTATAAATATAGATTTGAGTACAGTTTTGTAGTTAGTAAACACAGAGTTAATGAAGGAAGAAGAAGTTGATTTGAACTTGAAAACTTTGGTTCGATTCCTAGCTTTTGCCCCAGATATTTTTTGTGTGAGCACAGGCAAGACATTTAATCCCTCCATATCTGAGTTCCATATGTATAAGACAGGAATGAAAATATGATCTTTGTCCCACCCCCTTTTTATCTCATCTATTCAGATCATGCATTTTTCAAGGCAAGGGTTGTTTCTTTCTATGTGTATGGACAACTCGTAGCCCATCAGAGCTCTGTCTCAGACAAGATGCCTAAGTGCTATTAGTGTGTAGTAGTAGTAGTAGTAATAATAATAACAACAACAACAACAGATGGACTTCAGATTCTGACAGGCAGCCCTCATCCATTACACGTTCGGGAGTATGAAATACAGCCGAGCCCAGGACAGCTATTTTCATCAGAGACAGAAGTTAACAGTTTGGCAGGGTGACTGAATTCAACATTATGTAAGCTGGGCTGTGCAACTTCGAACTGTGGTTTTATTTATGGCTGGGGCTTTTTTTCCCCACCTCCATACAGTTCGGTCTGCAACTGGCACTGTTTTAGAGCTGGCTCATTGCAGGATCTACCTTGCTGCAAACAACATTTGGAAATCTGTAAAACTTTCTTTAATTAACTGAAAACCAGAGCCTGTAGTCTACTTGATATGAAAAATAGACCAAGTTACAGTGGTATTCATAGCCTGCTGGAATGGTTGGTTGTTTTGGAAAAAAATTGTTTTTAAAGGAGTCTTGCCAAGAAACTGTTCTCTCAGGAAATGATAAATGGCAGTTTGGAGACTGGAGTGGCCTGTGCTGTATGTATGTGTCTTGGTAACTGTTGACTCAATCGCGTGTGCTCCTGATGGCTCCCACATTCACAGCACAGAGAATTTACAGTCCTGATTCACAAACTCATTATTGTCCTGCAGTTCGGGCCTTTTACACATGGCCTCAGGATTGTTTTATCTGAAAACAATGCAAACACATTTCTTTAAATTACACTTCAGATAACCTTTTGGTGATCATTACTTTTAGAGTGCACGCTAAAAACCTTGCAATTACTTTTCCAAAACTATAGTTTCTCTGAATATACCCTGCCAGGTTTGGTGTTTTCTGTTTGGTTTTTTGGGGGGTTTGCTTTGGTTTTTTTCACTTTTATAATATGTTTTCTATGAAGTTGTGAAGTTTTAGGAAATGTAAATGACAGAAGAATGTAGACATGGCTAGAATTTGCATGACGGGTTTGGTTTCTAAAAAAGTAAAAGAAAACATTATGTCTGTGCACTGAAGAAATATCTGCTTTTAACAATACCCCATTTAGTCATACAATTCTTTGCAGTGATACATGCTATTTACTGTGTACTGTTACTATAGGGGCTATGTTGTTTGCAAGTGGACAAGTCTTTGGAGTGTATTCTTCTGAGTGCTAACAGTGATCCCCGTTTTCAGGCCATTTGACATCAATAAGATGTCAAACCCCAGAATTAATGAGAGAAAGTGAAGTGAATTGGGACTATTGTATATTTAGGAGACATTGTTGCAAAACTTGTCCTGTTCCCGAGTCACTGCAGAGGTTGAACCACCAAGAGAGGTTCATGAGGTACACTGAGCTCAAGGATTATTTTTTTCTCTAATGTTGACTAATGAATCTGACTGAAAAGTGTCACACAAATGGTAGAAAAAAATTGCATCTACATGAGAATTTATACTGTGTGCTTGTAAACTACAAATGAAGTACAGATTAAAGAGTCTGGAGATAATTTGATGGAAAATGAATATTTTCATTACCTTTAGCTTGAATGTCATTGTCTCTAGGCATTTTATGAAGAATTTGTGTATTTGGCCACTTGCATCCTTGAAAACCTTTTTAACATTTACACAGGAGGCAGTTGTGAAAATGCTGAATGCTTCAAAGATCCCCTCTCTGCCCTTGCTCCTGTTCTTTGTTGTTTCTGAACAAATTCTTCTCCCACTCCCCTTTTACTTACCCCACTGTATGGTACTGCAGTACAGAGCAACTGTAAACTGCTGGGTGGAGAACCCTGCTCATGCCTTCAGTGCTCCTTGCCTGGTGTTTCTTTTACATTGAGGACAGCATGAAACTCTGGAGTGTATTTACTTGAAGGAAACACCTACCAAAAGTAGCTTTCCGCTCTGTGATTTCCCAGTGAGAAACCTGCTGATGGGTTTTACGTGCAGTCAGACAGATTAGAAGAAGAGGAATGCAGGTATCTCTGCCCCCTCTGACCACTTAGCTGCCAGTTTTCAGATGATATGCCACTGATTCTTCAAGTTTTGCATAGCAAGCTAAAGGATGTACCAGCACTGACTAGCATCAGTGTGAGCAGGGACTGTGTGGGGAGAACTGCAGATTACTTCAACTGGGGAACTACATCAGTGAAAAAAATGAATGCTGACCTTGGCATTTGTGTTGCAGCATAATTTTAGGTATATAAATAACACCTATAAATCACTAAGTGAATAAATTCAATTATTTGACATTTCTCACATGCTTATAAGTTATGCTGGGTCAGGTATTGGTATACAATGAGAGATGGAAAATAAGTTCATTTACATGACTGTCAGAAGAACATATGCTTAACTCTAAAAATCATGCTAAATTTCAGATTTCAACAACAGTATCTGATTACTCTCTTAATTTTCTCCATTCATTCAAATGTTCTGAATTATCTTCTTCTGCCCAGCAATTTATAAATGTGAAAGAATTACAGTCTTTCACCTTTAGAGACTTCAGAGTGTGAGTATATTTCCAAGGTTGCCTGGTTGTGCAACATCAGAATGACTGCTTTAGAAATATAATTATGTCTGTCTCCTGGAGTGGCTGATTTAAAACCTTTGCCATGAGCAATGGCCCCCGAGTGAGTGAAGTGCGTAATTAGTACAGGTGTTCACTGTACTAACAAAAGCATTTTTAGGCTCTGGGACTGTCTGCAAAGACTGAGTTCATGTCATTTTCTACACATGGCAAGCTTCTTTGTCCAGCACAGATATACAAGCCCTAAATTAACTATAGGATTATAAATAGAGCATAGGTACAATATGTAAGGAGAGAAACCTCATTTTGACCTCTTGTATTGGGCAGTCACTGTTACAGAAGGTTATAGACTACATGTTTCACATACACTTCTTCCCAAATACATGAATCTCCCTCACTGAAAAGCTCACTGGGAGTCGAGGGCACTCAGAGAGGATGGGAAGTGTTGAGCACCTCACAGCACTGTGTTGCAAATGAGTTTGAAAAAGTTTGGTCTATGTGAAATATTCATATAGAAATGTTTCCCTGGAAAATGGCATTTATTCTTATGTGTCGGTTGTATGTGGGGAAATGCTGTGATTTAAATAAGTTGCTTCTCTAGCCAGAGGCTTATTTTTCTGTTGTATTAGATGCTCTGTTTTGCTGCAGCAGGGAAAAAAAAAAAAGACAAAGAATCAAGATAAAGTTATATTTGTGATGATGTGTCTGTATGTCTGCACTTCATCTGCAGGCTGTGGATTTATTAGTTCTTTAGTCAGTAGAACTGTTATGTAAATAATGCGTATCAGAGCTGGTCACACATGCTCTTTGCACATGCACATGTACACTGCAAGTACTCTCTGAGCCAGCACAAGCATTTTGAGGCTTGGAGGTCAAAAATTAAAACAGAAGCAGTTGGTATTTTTATCATTTTTTATTATTCCCACTGTTGTACAGCATCTATCTTAAAACTTAAATATAGTTTGAGAACTTTATTTCTTGATTTGAAAAGACTATTGCTTGAATATTTAGATCAACACTGCAGTTTTACTGTAAAAAGGACCAACTTATACTTGAAAGGAACTGTGATGCTTGAGACTGAATTAAACTCCTTTCACATTTAGAATAATAGAATCATAGAATGTATTGGGTTGGAAGGCACCTTTAAAGCTTGTCTAGTCCAACCCCCCTGCAGCAAGCATGGACAATGTTACCAGATCAGGTTGCTCAGAGACCCATGAAGCCTGACCTTGAATATCTCCAGGGATGGGGCCTCCACCACCTCTCTGGGCAACCTGTTCCACCCTCATGGTGAAGAACTTTTTCCTAATATCCAGCCTAAATCTACTTTTTTCTAGTTTAAAACAATTACCCCTCATCCTATCACTGCATTTCAGAGCAGATGTGTCAGAGCTAAAATTGTTAGCTGAATCACATAAAGATACCCATGAAAATGGATGAAAATGACTTAATTAATTCAGAATTATGTTGGAATCTGTGAAGTCTTTAGTAGGTGCTATCTGACAACCTTTTTTCACAGGTTGCATGATTAGGGGTGAATGCATTTCTCCACTGAGTAGCTGATTACTCTCTCTGTTGCATGGGGGGAAAGATACTACTAAAAGAAATAAGCAGAAGAAAGGAAATAAACTCCATAGTAACCACTTTCAGTCTTTCAAGGAAAAAAATGCAAAGGGAACACAAGAAATGCCTGCAGCTAAACCAGTTTGTGCGGTGATACTCAGATCTTCCAAGTAAAGCATGGTCTGGCTTCTGTGAACACAAATGATCAATCTCCAGGAGGAGCAGGCTGCAGCTTGCTTCAGAAAGCAGGGTGCTGATTCTTTGGTGTTCCCTTCCTGGAGTGCCAGTGTCAGTGAAGTCCTTCCTGACTGATGCCCAAGTCTCAGTGTGCAGGACTGTCCTTTAGATGACAATTAAAGTGAAAATTAAATCAACTGCAACCATTGAAGATTCTGTAGCACTCTTCATCTGTCTTAGACAGTGTTGGGTATCTTCCTTCTGCCACTGTGGTGTTCTCCTATGCTTTCGTTATATCACTACTCTTTGTTCCTATCTGAAAATTCTGTGGAGTGTCATCATGTGCTATGAAACTGATGCTGCCTCCCATTGCAGAGAAGCTACATTTTATTATTGATTTAACAGGGGCTTATGCAGCCCATAATGTCAGTGGCTTGAGTGGAGAGATCCAGGTACATATTCGTGTTGTTCCTCTGTGCAATTTGTGGAAGAGC
>NW_010156252.1:160157-167731 GCF_000695765.1 Mesitornis unicolor
TCTTCCAGTATTTCATCATGTCTAGACTATATGTATTGTGTTATCTTGTGAAGAAGTCTCCTCTGTCATAGGATAAAATTACAAAGCCCAAATCCTTTTTGTTCTGAACGGAAATGGTCATCATTATCTTAAGAATGAGCAATCCAGGCTACTGCCTATGAACCAGTAGAATAGCAAGAGGTGGATGCACATCTAACATCTGGAGCCGGACAGATCATTTAGTCTTCAAGCCTGTCATGATGATTAATCAGCTAGAAAAGGCTGTGAGCCTTTTGCTTCCACCACTGAGCAGTTGCTTACACTGCCAGTAGATCCACTTTTTGAGTCATGGTTGAGCAGTCCAAATAAATGCCCAGCCTGGCTGTATTCCTAGAAGTTATTGACAAAGAAAAGCACTAAGGATATTTTATTATCTTTGCCATCTATTAAATTTTTCAAATACGTTATTTTATCAGAAACATTTGTTTACTTTTGAAGTCATTATAGCTCAAAATGTTATGGAGAAGAGCCTTGATATTTTAACTGACTCAAAACCAGAGGGAAAGCTGCAATGGAACCCATTTGAAAAGTTAACCCGTGCAGAACTTGTTACCAGCAGCAGCCAAATTATCTGTCTCTTAGTTTTCAAAATGAGTTAAGCCCCTAAAGTGTTAGGAAATTGGCTTAAAGCCACAGGGTTGTATTCAAGGGAGGAAAAAAAATAAAAAAAGGAAACAAGTATCAGAGTTTTAAAAATCTAGTTTCTGAGACCTTGGTGTACACAGAAGAGCTGTTTTCAAGGTTTCCTCTGTAATGATGTTGGTTAGAAGCTAAATCTAGAAATTTAAACTGGTATTCTCACATAGCTGGTTTGCTTCAGTACTTGGAATGTAAAGAAAAATGTCTAAAACTACAAAATGCATAACAAAATAATCACTTCATTTCCCCAAATTCAACTGGCAGAGCTGTTGAACTCCTGCAGGCATGGTAATGACTCTGTATGACCCATGAAATTTGTCTGAAAACCCTTCTTCATTAGCGGTTGGTTGCCTTTGTTGTAGTTTTGCTCCTGGTATCCGTAAGATCTACTAGTTTGCCTTTATGAATAATACCATGACAGCCAACAAGAAGTTTCCTTTCCTTTTAGACATGGGTTTCCACTGGTAAATATATTACATTCTAGTTCACTCGTTGGTTATTTGCTGGTTTGTGATTGATTGTCCACTCTGTGAAGCAGTCAGTAAACGAATGAAGTGTAGTTTTGGGGTGTCCAAGGCAACTTGATTTTAGAGGGTGCAGAGCATCTGCGTCTCCTGTGGATTTCAGTGGTTTTTGCTGGGTTTACATTTCTGCAAAATGAAAGCATTTTTATTTTTAGAGTATTCTGAAGGAGGTATTTCTGAGGATGATTTCAGCAGAAGTGAATGGCGACTGGAAAAGCTGGGAGAGTAGAGTGGGCTCACAGACTTTTTATCACCAATAAATTTCACCTCTGATCTCTGTGCAGCCCCTGGGAATGAAAAGTGCCTTTGGAATTGTGTGTGGTTTTCTTTCGTTCCATTGAGCTTTCCCACTGAAATTTTCTGTCTTGCATCTGTGTCTTTGTAAAGCTTAATGCAATGGCAAAACAAGAGGCCGCCTCCTTTCTGAGGAGCAGACTCAAGCATACAAGAATACAGCCCTGGTTTTGTGTGTTCAAAATGGGTGCAAACTTGCCACCTTATTTATCACCAGGATTTCTAACCTTCAAATGCCATGGCCCATAAATGACTTCTACATAATAATATTTATCAAAGTATTTCTGGTCTAATTACTCATGCTGAGCTTGTTCTCTAAAAATTTCTCTTGAAAGCATCTTTTTAAAGGTTTTTCTTTTGAAAACAAATTCATGACCACATCAAACAGAGATTCATGTTGCCGTTGGTTTAATTACCAGCAGCCCTCAGGGAATCTCTAAACTCACTGTTGTTATAATTGCTTCTCTCCCTTTCTCTCTCCTGTTCCTTTTCCCTTCTATTTTTGATTGCTGCAGAAGTCATCATATGGTTATTCATTTTTAAGCTCATTTTAAGTACAAAGGAGTTTATGTCCTTTTTTGCCTCTATAGAAACTATCAAATCATAAATAATGAGTAGATCAGAGATGCCAGAAAAGGAACTGGCCAAAAATCTTATTTTGAAAAGAACAGTTGAAGTCATCTTCGTTTTTAACATTTTAAGTAAAAAGCAGATAGTGGTGCCCTTCGCTACACATGCCATGCCTTAAGACCAGATCCATAACCTCTGTATGTGTCTCACTTTCTATTCCAGCCAGAAAACCCAGTGCACCTAGTCTGGCTCTATTCACTTTGCAAAGCAGTATGGATGCCTCATTTGGGTTGAAGTGTGAAACATAACATAAGCAGTGCTGACCTAACTCAATGTGATACATGGCATATTTGCTTTAAAAAGACCAGCAGTCTCAAATCTGTTTTGAATTAGGAAAAGTGTTTGAGAGAAAGAAAGGAAAAAGGGAACCGTTTTGTAGCAGGCATCTGAAAAATAACAGTTTGGAGGAAGGAGGAAAAATTGTCAGGCGAAACCTAACAGTTAAAGCTGAAAAATGTAATTCTAACACTGGGGATTATGAGTGTATATCTTATACTTTGTTTTTTTAAAAATAAAATCTTGGCAACTTAAGTGCATACTATGATAATCCAGAAGAAGAACAGCTACTCAGTGGTGAAATTATCAGCAGTACTTGGGCAAGTGGTTATTAGTCATAGTCCCAGTATCATATGAGAGCCAGAGCCAAAGATTCAAGAAGCAAAACATTCTTCTTTGGAGAGAGGTCAAGATTAGTCACTTCTGTTTTCTTTAATTGGTGAGGGTGAGGCGGGGGTTGGGTTGGTTTGGGGTTTATTTTGTTATGGGGAAGAGTTTGGTACATATTTTTATGCTAGTCGGGTCTTTCTTTTTTTTTTTTTTTAACCCTGAGGTGTTGTAAGTATGCCACTGTGGAACAGTGGCAGTGGGACTCTACAGCTAGGAGAAAGCTATTGTCTGATAGCCGAACTTCTGACAACAAAAATATGGAGTGATATTCAGAGGCTGTACTGTTGTGATTAAACCAGCAGAAAGAGTCCTCCAGAGGCAAGTACCACGGGGAGTTTTCTTCACATCTGTGGAACTGAAGCATCTAAACATAAGTGCCTGTTAGCTGAACAGAGTCTGTCTTTCCTCTGCAGATAGGTACCAGGGGGCTCAACAAGAAGGACCCAACATAGGAATGTTTTGCTGAACAAGAATGTGATTGAGAATGAGGAAACAATCAGTTCTCCAACCTTCTGTCTTATTAAAAAACAGAAAAGTGCTTTGAAGTTTCCCTTGAGATCTGAAGAACTGTCCAAGACAGGGGAAAAGATTTTTCAAGTTTTGTTAGAACTCCTCCTTCCAAGTTGAAGTTAAAGATGTTTAGTGTGTTTGGAGGTGGGCTACTAGCTTTACTGCCTAAGTTTTCCCCACTTTGTGCTAGCAATAGCAGTACATATCTACTGTTGTGTTCTACTGTGTAGGTACACAAACATTCACACAGTGCTTTGGATGTAAGGCACACTAATGACTGCCATTTATTCTATAACTATCCAAACTATTGCATAAAGATAAGGGGTTTTTTTTCCAGGTTTCTTTAATCAATACTTCCCTTATATTTCTTGTTATCTCAAGCCTGTTTGACTTCCTCCATAAAACTGGATTTCAATTTCAGTGTAATTTGAGAAACTGTTTGTGATGACGGTGCTAGATGGGTGTCCAGTGATCTTTGTGAATACATAAACTTCTCATACTTTTGGTATCATTGGTTCACCTGTAAGGAAAGAAACCCTCTCTTCTTGACAACTTGTGTCTTATTTTTAAATGAAGGCGGGGACAGTTGTGTCTGGTCCTGAAGGTGGGGCTGTAGTAAATGATGAAAAGCAAATTCTTGAAAATTCAGAGTATTCATTTAATAGGATAGGGGCATTTTATCTTCTTTCATAGCTTCTAACAGAAGTTTTATTTAGAGAAAAGACCCTAAACTTCACTTTCCTGTCTTCATGCAAGGAGACAAAAACATTCCAAGCCCCCTTCTTCATCTACTGATACTCTGATAGTTTAGAGGAAAGGGTTAAAAAACAAAAAATCTGACCTTTGTAGTATTTTAGAGGAAAAAAGTGCTGTATCCTGAGGCAGTGCTAGGCCAAATACTGTAGATTTTGGATACTGTCCTAACTTGGAAATTTCCATGTGTTTTAAGTCTTGTCTCATTTATCTACAACAAGAGTCAACCACAAATTTTAATTGCTTGGATCCGGCCCTCTGGATGCCAGATAGATCTCCCAGCAGGACTGGCCTGGGACCTTGGGGAGTGATGAGCAAGCAGAAGGGCTTTGTGGCCCAAATCTACACCTAGAGCTAAAGAAAAATTCTCAGGAAAAGCTGATTTCCAATAGTTTGAATGTTTTAAATAAGCCAAATATTTTTGGAAGAAGTTGTTCATAGCAGCAACAAAAAAAAAAGCTGAAGCGAGGCCACCGTTCTCAGCTCTCTCTTCTCAAGTAGTAGTCGTATCCAGCCTCTGCTTCTTACCATCTCCCCCACCCACATCCATCATGGTCCTCATTTCTGTCTTGACTAGCATTTTAGGTCATCCCTTTCCAACATTTTTAATCCTTAGGCCTTCTGAATCCTCTCCACTTCTAAAATAAGCACTGCCCCAAAGCTTTCCACCTTTTGAGATCTTGTACTGTATAACAATCCATGGCCAAGTGTATTTCACTCTCCTGTAACTTAATTCTTCCCTTCATTAGTGTCCTACCGACCTCTCTGTTAGAAGTAGAGGTAGATATTCATCTTACCTTGCTTCCTTTAGTCAAGCAGCAAGTTAAAGAGAGATAATTTTATGAAGGTGATATGTAAAAAACAAATCTGTGTGTTTATAACTTTTTATTTCTATTTATTCCTAGTAATTTTTAAGATCTTAAAGGAATGGCTCTCTTATATAAGCACAGCATCTGTCGCTGCCACTTGTTTCTTTGCAGGTCTCATTTAACTTTTCCTTTTGTACCTGAAATTTTGCCTGCTGCTGTTCTGCAGCACTTATTTGCACAAGGATTACGTACATGAGTTGTGTACAAGTGGTTGGAAATAGTCAAAGATAGCTGTGAACGTTTCTGTTTTATTGCATAATACCTTCGTCAGCTACTGCTGCTCCTGAAGGCTGTATCCTCATTTTCATTTGGGGAGAAATGTTAGTATCATAAAAAAAGCAGTTATAAAAACATGCTGTCAGTGTTCAGTGTTTGGTAACATATATGCTGTGGTTTACAAAGTATTTGTTATTTAATCACATATTACTGAAGTGGCTTTTTCTTACCAGTTTTTCAGTTTTTGACCTGTCAGAGCACGTCTCCTACTATTGTCAGCTTCAAATAGAATTCAAGGGAGGCATCTAATCTGAAAAATGACATTATGATTGTAAGCTACACTTGCCTAAGAATCATGAAAATCCACCTGAAGGAAATGGAGCTGAGTGAATAGTTAACCAGAGATGTCGTATTTCCAGAAACTTTGAGGCAGCTTTCAGAAAAACATGTCTTTCTTTGGAGAAAAGTACATTTTTCCCAATGTCCTTTGGGAAAGGATAATAATTTTTATTATTATAAATAATAATTAAACAATCTTTTAATTTTTAATTAAAATAAACATTTTTCATTAAAAAATACTTTTCTGCAGTATAGTTACTTCCTTATCAAAATTGCTCTCCAAGTCTAATGGAAGAAAGAGTGCATAAATCAACCTTGTTATTTCCTTCATTTCCTATAGCTTGAGCATCTGGTACCCTAAAGCTTGTGCTGCACAATGAGGACAATTTTCTTTAAGCAAACAACAACTATTTTAAAATTACATAGGTGTTATAGTCAGTAATCAAATGGCCACATGCTGGTGTTATCAGTTTGTTTTACTTCCCAGCATAAAACTGAAAAATTGTGTGACAAAACTGAGTTTCTATATGGTGCATTTGGAATTTACTATGCCAAATCAAGCCCTTTTTTAATAGCAGTTCACTGATATCAAGGTAACTTCTGGAGAATCAGAGCCAGTGACTGGCTTATAAATTCTGGTTATTTCTGACTCAGAAGTTTCTTCCCAGTCCCAGGTCATCACCCTCTGCTGAAAGCACAAGCAGCACACCCTGATTAATGGTGAGTTATCAGCAGCCACTTAAGGTTACTACTACAAAAAATAAGGGGTATTTTACGCTGTTGAAAAGTGTAGGAGAAATATCTTACTATAAAAATACGGAGTAAGATGAAACCAACAGTCTCAGTTTACTGAACAAAACAGAACAATTTTTGGTATCTCAAAGTGAAGAAGAGATTGGCACTGATACTTTTATGCAAGAGGGCTGATTTTAGGGGACAGTGTGTAGCAAGGGCCTTTCTTTCCATAGATGCTTTTTGACTCCAACTTATTAATTTTATTTGTCAGTTAAGACAGTGATTACAGAGTTCATATAGTATTTTCATTGACTAGAAAGTGACATGCAGTGCTCAAAACCTGTTAATTTTGTTCCTCAGAAGTTCAGCCTTGATACTTTTCTAGCAATGAGTAAACTTATATTAGAAGAGAGTGTTTTCTCACTGGCTCCACTTCCTCTATCCTTCCCCCAGACACCGCACACATACTCCCTTCTCTGGCCAACTCTCAGGAGAAAGTGCAGACAGTCTGGAGAACAAATCTTCCTTTATGCAGATTACATTCTCCTATAAACACCTCAGCAGCGAGTATATAACCTCCAGCAAGACTGCTGCCTAATCTCTAGCAACAAAATAAACAAATTGAAGCCAGAAGCTCTGATAAGGAGATTCGCAAGAATCTGGGAACTTGGGTACTGTAAATGGAAGGAAGACTCTTTCCATGGTTTTTGAAGAATCATGTATCTGCAGAAAGAAACTTTTTTAAATAATACTGAAATTATTGGTCTCTTCTGCCACTATTTAGAGAAATGTTCAAAATAAATCCCTTGTAAAGATTCCCATACCAATCCCTGAGCTTCTTTAGAAGGACACTCCTATCATTGTATTTGTTCATATCCACAGGACCCTCAAAACTAAAGAATTAACTTTTAGAAATATTGAAATACCAAAATGTGCAGGGACTTAGCAAGAAGAGGAGCTAGGGAAGCTTCTCTCTGATATTTCCTCAAATATTCTAAAGAACAGTACTTAAATAAGGTGGATCCAACCAAAGAAAAACATTCTTTCTAACCACACCTTCGCTTGCAGAACACACTCACTGTTTTCTTAAGTACCACTTGATACTGATAGCTTCCTTCTTACCGTTGCCGTTAACAGGTATTATAATTTCTGGAATACTTCTTGCCTCTTATTCTTGTCTTCAATTGAGTCATTAGTGTGCCTGAAGATGATTTTGTTAACAGAGAAGACAGTTTTGTGTGTTGTTCTGAAGTATAAATCTAGCCTATTACTGAGTATAGTATTGAATAGCAAACACATTAGGGATTCTGTACACCGCCACTTAAGAGGACACACAGATGAAGAAAGCATCATTTTCTTT
>NW_010156252.1:167762-192813 GCF_000695765.1 Mesitornis unicolor
TAGAAGTTTGCCAAACTGCAGAGCGTTAAGATCCTCCTTATTAAGAGGTCACCAGGAGTACTAAATACATCAAGATCTCCACAGTTGTCTTCAGGTTTTTTGAAGAAGTGCCCTAAAGATTTGGCTACCTTTGAGCTAAAAAGCTGTGCCCTCAGGAATGAATGCTGCTCAAGACAAGTCAGGATAGCAGACTTGGGAGTCTAATGCTGGAAAAATAGCTGAAAGTTTCTTTTCTCACATTTTTGTTTAGCCAAGTGTAGCTTGCACTCTGGTTTTCCTCTTCTCCTTCAGCAGCTTCTTGCTCGGCTTTCTGTATTAAGAACAAGCACAGTCCCCCTGAACCCAGTGAGTGAGCATTGTGCTGATGAAAAATCTCTTGATTAAGAACAAACTATTTGTTTAATCAGTCAACCATGTTTAGAACACAGGTAGTTATAAACCACCATTCTCTCCAAGGGGACTATGATTTTTACCCTTAACAATACTTTTGAAATATCTGAGAATTAGAATGAAGGGCACATGAGAAAGCTTTAATTGACAGCGTTAATCAACCTTGACCCCTCCAGATCATGGAGCAGCACTTGGCATAATTTATTAGTAATTTGTGGACTTTCTGGCCTAAATTATGCCACACTCCTAATTTTGTTTTTCTGCTTCCCTACTATCCTGAATACCCATGGCTGAAAATACCATTCCACTCAGCTCCATAATTCCACCTGTCCTTGCCCCTTCCAGTAAATCTCTGTAATTAGTTCTGGGAGTAGCTCTCCCCAGTGCTGCTCTTTAGTTCTCCATTACAGGGATGCAAGAAGGAGGCTCTCTTTCAGATGTCCCTGGATCCACTCAACCTTCTTTGTTTTTTCTTTTTAAAAAGCAAGGGGAAAAAATCATTGATACTTTTTATGTTCTTAATCACACCATGAATTTGTTATGAATGTTTAAAACTACAGGCCATTTAAAATGAGTATAATGTGAAGATCTAGAGAATTCTAATAGATAAATTTCTTATTATCTTGTTCACTCATCACAAGAACAGTCTCTGTCCTGTTCACTAGCACCTCCTGGAATGCCTTTGATACGTTTATAAAAGTTTGCTTGTCACTTTATATCCAGTTCTAAAGGACTGCTGCTCCTGAAAACATGACCTAAGAGGACCTTGTGGTTCATAACTACGTCATCACCACCAGTCTTTTGTGTGGGACATCAAAGTAGTCATGTGCCTCTGTGACTTTTTAGGGTGAGCAAAAACCTGCCGTGTAACATAGCTTCATGATGCACCATTCAAGATTTGTGCTGTAAACTTTCAGCCGTTGTAAAGAACTATTTGTTTGTTTTGTTTGTTTTTCTCAGTGCACTGCATGGATGGGGTTTTTTTTATTAATTTCTAAGAGCTAGGTTCAAAACTTGCTTAAATCTGCTTCTCTTCATCTGTGCTTGATTTATGATGCTTGGATCTTAAAAAAAATTAGAAGATGGAAAAATCTTGGTTTCATACAATATTTCAGTAAGACTTAGGAATAACTGTGGTGTGTAATTTCTGAAGGGTTTCAAACACTGCTTCCTCTCCCCAACAGCTATAAAACACAAAGGAAATTATTTGCATATAAAGAATCTGATCATCCAAACATCATGCTTCTAATGAAACATAAATCAGCTAGAAAGAGCTTACTTAGTTTTTCCTAAAAGAAACAAATCAGTCTGAGTTATTTTTCTATGTAATTAACACTGTTTGCTGTTTTAAGCAGAGAGATCAGAGCTGTCCAAAGCAGTTAAAATTATAGCAACATCAGCAGTTTTTCTGTTTGCTTTACTTTCATTCATTCTGGCATCATAGCTAATTTCTAATCAAGTAAATGTGTTTGAAAGTATGATTCAGGGGAGTTTATACACTTCTCCATGCTAAGTGCATAAAGATAGTTTAATAAAAAGGGTATTGCAATCAATGACATTTTTCTAGTGGGTATAATTGCCTCTGCAGGAAACAAGTGAACGATATATGTCAGGATGTGTGTTTGGATGACAATGGGCAGATTGGGCATGCTAATAAGCAAGGCCATTCAAGAGCAAGCCTCTTATTCTTGTACATCAGAGGCTTGTGATAATGGTAGAAGTTGCATTCTGTGTCTTTATAATGTCTCATACTTTCAGCAGACACCCTCTAGCAGAACCGAGGATGGGGCCCATCATCCCACTGCTGCCTCATTTGCAAATGTCATATTTTCTGACCCAGCCTCAAGAAGCATGAGTGGAGCAATGTACAGAAATCCCGACTGCTCCTTCTCTTGTAATATCCAAAGAATATGTTACTATCTGGGATTGACAAATCAGTCCGATATTGATTCAGAGCCCACTGAAATCGCTGGAAGTCTGTGACTGCCAAAAACTACCACTAACATCAACATTTCTTGGAGCAAGCTCTTCAAGGGCACAAAACTCCCTGGGAAATGGCTTGCTTTATTGGAAAGCAAAGCTGATTAAACAACAATTAAACACAGCCAGCTATCTGGACTTCCCTCCACAAAAGCTTTGTGGCTTTAGAGCCCTACCCCAATAAGCAGAAATGTGGAAGTTGAAGGTCTTTACATTTTATTTTATACGGCTCAGCTCAATAGTAATTAGCGTCTGCTTCTATGGGCCTCCTGTACTCCACAGCTGCAGCAGCCAAACCTTGTTCTCTAGAAAAAATTAGACTGTTATCTCTGGGAATTTATTTCCCACCAAGAATATTCACATTTCTCACTTCTCTCCAATACTTCAAAAGCTAGATGCATACCTCTTGAAGGACTGTCCAGATCTCAGTCCAATCTACTGTCATGTTCAATAGTTCATCACTGCAAGAGTTTAATAAATGCACATTTTCCAGATATATCTTAAGTCTGTGTTACCTCTGGTAATGCCTGCCTGGAATCACAGATTAAGAAATATATTTATAAATCCCCTAGTAAGTTTAGAGTAATCAGCAAAAAGACATTTCTTGTTAGAGGAAAATTTGTCCTTCAGACTCTGAAGATAACTGTTTGTCTGCAGTCTTCTACTACAGTCCTTCCAGCACAGCTGTCTCAGCAAGTGATACTTGAGAAGTGGAGGATGGAGGAATGAGATGTTTTTACAGGCCCCTCTAGCACTGATTTGTACTGCCACACTTGGAGCATTCTGAGTTTGCCATCTGTGATGGGCACCATTTGGGCAAAGTGTGCCTTTTATAAAGGATGTGATGAAATGAAAACCTAATGATCTGCTTGATTTTCCATCTGTATTTTCTTCTAGAAACCTTGAACTTATGTGTTCTTCAGCTTCTTCATTTGAAGAATCTCATCTTTCAACAGCCATTTCCATCCAGAATTACAAGTGTTTCATGTACTATCTAGGGTGCTTTGCCTAAAGTTTTCAAAACCAGCTGCAAAGTATAAATCTCTGGCACCTCATATTTTTAAATCACTGTATCTGCTTCCCCACCAGTTGTACAAAGTGTTTGAAAAAAACCCAGCATTTTCTCTATGGTGGAAAAACATTTTAGTCTCTGCTGAAATCCTCCAGGTTTGTTGATGTTCTGCTCAGCCTTACTGTCTTTTACTATCCTGTGTGATACTTGGATGATAGCCAGGCACATATAAATTGCTCCCACTCATGCTCTCTCTGGCAGGTTTATGTGCCTTTCACTACTTTCTAGCAGATACTTTAGGCAGCAATTTATTCCTATCATGGTTTTTTTCTGCTTACTTTCTTTTCCCTTTTTAAACCATATTACTTCTTTTTGCCTAGAAGTTACTTAGTGTTTTAGGATCCCTGTGGATCGATGGCTCAGAGACTACAATGGCAAAATCATGGCTTTCTTTTTAGGCTTGTGAAAGGGAGTAGGAGGCCATACAAAAAACTCGTACTGCCCAGTTTCAATGCTCGCCATGCCAAGGGGCACAGAGTGGGCATGACTTTGAAGCTGGAAGTGCCCATCACGGTGTTTGGCTCAGTACATTGGAGGCAGCACAGAAAGGAGGCTTCCCATGCCAGATAAAAGAGGTGGCACAGATTATTTCTTGACTGGAAAATGAAGGGGAGGAAAAAACAAACAAAAACCCAACAACACCACCAACAAAAAACCCACCAAACGACAAACAGAGACTGCTCCTAGAAAAACTTTGTTCTTGATTTTCCTCTAAGTACCAAAAGTGTACACTGAATAGAGTCTAAATTTTGGGCAAATCCATAACCTAGTCTCTATTAAGTAGAGTTTTCATTATATTTCTCCTAAAGATTAGAAGAAAAAGCAGCAAAAGCAAAAAAGAAGAATTAAAAAATTTAAGGAGCATCTGTTTAAAGGCAGAAGAAAATCAGCATTATGGATTCAGGCTGAACCTTCCTCTGCAGCCCCCCACCCCGTTGAAAAGTTAGCTTTCACCCCTCTTAACAGAGTTTCTGGCTTGCTGTGATTCATGTAATTCAAATGGCAATCCTAACAAACACTGTGTCACTAGGAAGGGGGAAAGCATAAAACTTGAATCATGCCCCACTCCCAGCCTTTGCCACAGACCCCAGCTGCTGTACACTTGCATCAGCAAAAATATCTGTGGGGCATTTTGTGGCCTGAGCTGGTAACTGGGCCCAAATGTAAAAGAGCATCACTCAGTCCTATGTTAGAGTTGATTAAATCACTTCAAGTAGAGCAGATATTTACTAGAACATACCGGTGTTATTAAGACATATAAGCATGTTAGAAGTTTATCGTGTTTTCAGAAAATATGGACATAATAAAAACAAAAACCCCACAGAAACTCAGTTCTGAGACTTAGTTCTCTATCCTAGCACATCTCTTTAAAAGCCCGTTTGTCACGCATTCATCCAGGTATGAGTGTCAAAGCGCATACCAGAGATGACTATTAACAGGCTCATCTTCATCTAACTCTGACCTATTTCTAATGCTCTTTTTGGCAGACTGTGACTGTGTGGTGTCTTCGCAGAGGTGGTTGTGATCCTAATTAAGAAAACTGACATTTTAATATTGCATTTGTATAACACGGTTTGTTGCAATTTTCTTACACGCTGCTACTAAACAAACCCTCCTTTGCCTTCATAGGTTACACAAATGGACCAGAAGCTGAACCTCATTACAGATATGCTGCATCGTCTGGTTTCCCGTCAGCAGGGGGATCAAGGGAATAACCGCTCAGCTCAGAAAGGCAATAACGTCAATTCGGCTCTTTTCCTCCCTAATAACACCCTGCCAACCTACGAGCAACTCACAGTACCAAGAGGAGATGAAGATGACATATCCTGATGTGGTAGAAGTCTGGGTTGAGTTCTTCCCACCTTTCCCCTTTAAATGGGACTTAATGTTGAGAACCTGGAAGGAATTAAGTTCATCAGCCACCCAAGAAAACTCGCAACTACTGTATCTATACCATTAATCTCAAATAGGCCCTTCTGAAGCCGCTCATAGTAGCCAAAGGATTGCCAGGCTACCTTCTACCAGGCAAAACTTACTAAAGCTCCACATTGATTTTGTTCGTGAACAAATGATCACAACTTGTTATTTCTCAGAAAGTCCAAAACAGTGCAAAGACAGGCAAAATGGCAAGGATTTAGAGCTCCTTTAATAATAATAATAATAGTAATAATAATATTCTAATAATACTTGAACTTAGATGGAAAAAGTGCATTCTGTTTATGAATCTGAGGATAGCAATGTGTTTCTGCTACTAAGGTTTTTAAAACAAACTAGAATAACTTATGCTGTTTTTATTGTATAAACATACACTAACATTCTAAGGAACAACAAACCACACAGTGAATGATTTTCTTTTTCTGTTTTATTTTAACATTGCTACATAAACAGTTATCAGATAATGACCAGGTTTTTTAAATCTGTTTTTCTTCAGGGAGGAACTAATCCTTAATCTGGAACAATACTATTTATAGTGGAAAGTGCTATAGGTTTTTTAAGATATCAGTTTTTCATGGGGAGACAATAAAGCATTACATAGAAAAAATTATTCTGCTTTCTAGAAAATTGTTGCCAAAGAATTTATATATAAATAGAAAGCACAGTGGTCTAAATGTACTTGTCCTGAAATAGCTTTTTTAAAATAAGGCCCACTACTGGTTTTTAGCTTATAGTTGCCAAGAATACTACAAAAGGCTGAAGTGACTGGACTTGCTGGTCAAGTGCTTGAGCTGGCCACTTACTGATCACCCATCCTCGCAGGAATTGAGTCCCCAGTTCAGGAAAGCTGCTCTCATCCAGACAGCATATATGACAATTTTAATAGTTTCCTGAATAACATCTTGAGAAATTTGACTCCCTGTAAGAATCATTTGGGATAGAAAAGTGCCAGCTCTAATTTAGAGAACTGAGGGCCTCAGCTACAACCCACAGAGCTGAACCACATTGCCCCACATGATAACTGCAGTAAAGCCAGCAATGTTTGGCTCAGTCTGATTTTTCACATACACAGGGTGAGCACGATTTGGGTTTTGATTACTGAAGGTGAAATTCAACCCTTGCAGATAGTCAGCACCTGTGCCATGATAGCCCTGCTTTGAACGTGGAACATCTTTACAGCTGACAGAGTGTCAGGAAAAGCCATTTAGTCAGCGTAGTGGTGGTAGCCCATACCATTGGCAAAAGAGGGAGTTGTAGACAGAGGTATCAGCTCTTGCACTTCGAGCATGATACACCTCCAGTGCACCCTATTCTCCTCACTGCAGAGCCTGTACCCCACAGCGGTCTCTCTCCCTTTCCTGGAAAACTAATGCTCTAAAGCCTCATAACTTTGCACAGCAGTTAACATCACCAGTCTTTAATATCTTTGAGCAGTCTGAAATACTGATGTGCAATGAACTGAGATCGCAGGGGACCTTCTCATAGTGTTGCTCATGTTCCGGGCTTTCTTTTCAACATTTCATCTCTTTCACTTGGACTTCAGAGAAAAGTATACTGTATTTAACTTTACAGATTATGTTCCAATTATCCAGCCTTGCTGCTGTATGACTATAGATAAATGTTAAGGGTGTAGAAATTTACAGGCATAAACAGGAATTTTATCTGGGCATTATGTTTTATAGAAATCAAAATTATTGTCATGATTTTGAACATTTTTAAAATGAGATACACGATGTAATTTCAGGTTATCAATCTGCCTGTTAATTTCCTAATAAAATGCAGGACAAGAGTGCCATGTCTTTTGGTTATTCTAAAATCCTAACACTTGATAAACACAGGAAAGCTGTTGAGTTTGCTTTCTATGTTCTCTTAGCCCACTGTACAGTGTGCAGATGCCTTATTAGCAATGCAGGACCGGAAATCTTCAGCTGATTCTTTACTAGAGAAATAAAAGAAAAACAGGACTTGATCAGCTGGAGTGGCCTTGGAGAGAAAGGTGTGTCTTGTAGCCCTTGCTGAAATCAGCCAAGTCTATGCATTTCTAGGGACATCGTGTTAACCATAAAATGCATCCATTCCTACTGTTTGTTCCCAAGGCCATACCTGCCTTTTCGGTTTGACAGCCAATCTCAGTGATATCAATCTGGCATAGCAAACATTTGATGTGAAAGATAATTTTCCATTCTTGCTGGTTGGTCTACATCCATCTGAAAAATCACTGTTACCAGAATCCTGGGAATAATCAGGTTTTACAGATTCTCAAGGCTGCTGGCGAGTTGTCACAATGTGGGTGATTCCTCACCTGGGTCCAGCTGATCCTTTCAGAAAGAGCACCACCTCTGAGACCTGCTATTTCAAATGTTATTTGGGTTATTTCAAATAACCCACCTTGCCCTAAGAAAAAGATGATCCATTTTCCTGGCTGAAGAAGGATGTTGTAACTGAGCCATGCAAATTTGCCATGCAGCTGCCTGGAGTTAGCCATCCCCAGCTGCTCACTGGAGACAGGTCTGACCTCTCTGCTTGAGGGACCGGACTGAATTAATCTTGTCTGCTGGGGCTTCATACCTCAACAACTCCCCCTGGAAGTAGGTACCTCAGCATCTCTCTTTCACAGTGCATTGCGGAATGGCAACAGCAGAAAGATGAGCTGAACAGTTCAACTCTGGACCAGCCTGAAGTAACCAGCATGCAGCGAGTATGTGTTTCTGCTGAAACCGTGTCTGTTGGTGTCTGCTCTTCATCCAAACAGTCCAGAGCAGGGTTTTTCAAGTGGATTGGAAAAGTTTCTAAATAGCTTGAAGGAGAGCAAAGGAAATTGTAAGGTAGGCAAAGCCATTACTTTATCATTTTCTACTGCACTTTTGTAAACTCTGTTAAAATAAAGGCATCTGAGGATGCAGAAAGGATTCTCTCAGAGCAGCTCGACAGCAGTTTGTGTTTGAAGGCCGGTGTAAGTTAGGGACCTGGACCTAGGGGTTTCTGGATTCCCATCCTTGCCAAAAAAAAAAAAGGTCAGCTATAAAAAAAGTTGTCTAAAAAATGTGACCTGGCTCAGCTTCCCCAGCCTACCAGGGTCTGGGTGCTATGCCAGATATGGAAGGTAGGAAGCCAGTGAAAAGCCAGTGAATAGGACAGGAGGAGGAACACAGGGCTGCCCAGCTGAAGGTGATGAAAGCTTGGCCTGCCTCAGTCCACAGCAGAGGCAGACAACTGTGCAAGTTTGCAAAAAGAAAGATTAATGGGAGGAGGGGAAATGTGTGCAAGGGAGGAGGTTTAGGAGATGAGCAAAAGCATGGGCTCCTGGTTAGGGGGCTGTGTTGGGGTTCAAGAGACAGAAGCACTGAGCCTGGCATGAGCATTAATCTGCAGTGTGACCTCAGGGTGAGTCATTTCACCTGTTGGGCCACATCTGTTGCCCCCTGTCCTCCGCTGAGCCCACGTGTCTATTTAGACCACAAATTCCTCAGGACAGGGACGGCCCCTTTCTATATTTTTGCTCAGTGCCTAGCACAAAGGGACCTGCGCTCCAAGGATTTGAGGTACCGTGCTCATATAGATAATTACTCAGGAGGTAAAAGCCACCCTGGAGCCCTGATATATGCACAGCCTTTATTATTCTGAGCCCAGGGAGTTTCAGAGTTGGAAGTGCTTGCTTGCCAAACTGACAATTAGAGGATGTTGGGTTTTAGATCCCCTTTGACACAGTATCTTACAAAAGACCAGAAGTCCGATTGTCACTCATTTTCACTCTTGTATTTTAAAGCAGGTTCATTTCAAATAGTGCAATGGGCCAGCACTATGCTCCAGTACTACCCGAGACAGAAAACTTTGAATGTCAGCAGATTAAATAGCCACTTTACTGCAGTGACTTAAGGGCTGCTGTTGCTCGCAGGCTCCTCTGGACACCATCAGTTCTGAGGAAGGTGGAGATATTCCAGGGAACTGAACTGAAAAGGTCTGTGCAAGAAATTAATTGCTTTTCAAAATATATTTTTAAAAAGTAAAATAGAGGAATATTTTCTTTTCTGGGTGTTTAAAGAAGAAAAGCTAAAATCAGTTTTAAGCTAATCCTCGTGTACCCTGCTGAGATTGGTATTACTGTTCTCATTTTACTGATGAGGTGGTGGTTTGGAAAGAGGAGGGGCACTGAAAAGAAAAGGAAAAAGATTAAAGCTCTGACGCAATTCCCATTTATGTCCTACTCCTGTGAAAATGTACTTGTGTGCTTCATTTCTGCACAGGAGTCGGGCTGTTGCCTGTAGTGGACTACTCAGTCCATGCGGGTCAACAGAAGCCTTTGCAAGTTCAAAATGCTCAGTGGTCTTTCAGTAGAAGCTGGGCTTAGTTGTGTATGCAGCATTACTTTCCTCATGGACACTCCAAATAGCTCATGTAACGTTTTGCATTCTGGGCTCCCTGAGCCACGGCAGCTGTGATGAGGGGCATGAAACACGACGAGTCGTTGCACCAGTGCAATGTGGGGGTAACAGCTACATCCCAAGAAGGGTTCATTCCTATGCAATAACCTAAAGCTGTTGAGTTCAAATCAAAAATAGCAAGTAATGCTATGAACACTGGCTTTTTTCTGTCTTGTCCGTAGGCTGAGTTTGGTGTCTAAGGAGTGCAAATTTCAGCTGAAACTTCTTTTTTGTGCTTGTGATGTAGAGCAAGTTAGTTTGTTTTCTGTGTCGCTCCCCTGGCACCCCACAAGATGTGCATTTGCGCTCAGCATTTCCTCAGCAAGGACATTGGTAGCAGGCCCCACTCTCTTCTACCTAAGTGCCTATTTTCCCAAAACTTATAAGAATTTAATTATGTTGTAGGCCTCTACCCTTCTGTCAAGTTGAGCTGAACAAGGTCAACAGGTTCAAAAGTTATTAGGAGGAGGTAAAACAAACACAGAGTGAGTGCATTAACCTTGTTTCCACAGGAACTAGTCCTCTCTCCCCCCTCCCCCAAACCTAGAGGTCTGGAAGAGATGTAACCCCTCACTTTGGAACCGAAGACAACCTCTAAATTCTGGGGTGAGGTGGAGACTTGCAGAAGACATGTTCTTTGGAGTGGGTGGCTAGAAGGCTCGGTGCACCTTGCCTTTGGATCAGCTATTGAAAGATGCCGGGAAACAGCATTTTTCTTATATTGCTTCTAATGACAGTGACCTAAAAGCTAATATGACAAAACGCTTGGTGCTGCAACAGAGCAAATGCAGGTGCCAGATAGGCATATTATGAAACATGTCCATGCATGTTATTGTAACACGGCGTGGTGTCCAGTGAAAAGATGTCTACGTTGCTGGCAAGGGAATGCTGCTGGGGAACGGCCGACCCGAAAGAAACAGCATTGTCGAGTTCACATCGCTCCAGCATGGGCTGGCAACTGCTGCCTGTGGGGAGAGGCTTCCCGGGGGCCTGACATGAGGCATTATGCTCTCTGCCCATGGATTTGCGCTTAAGAACAGATCTATAAAGCCGGTCTTGAAACCATCTTGGAGCTGCGTTTGCTTCAGAGCTAGCATTGCTCTGGCAAGCTGCCCAGGGATTTAGGCTCGGTTAATCCAAGCTTGGCTCTCGATGGCAGACACCCGTGGAACAAAGGAAATAAAGCCTGCACGACCCTGTCGAGTTGCTGGTCAATCACTCAGCCAGGTGCAGAAAGTGGGCTGGGCAGCCTTCAGCGAGCTCTCTGGCATCAGAGAGGGGCAAATCCCCAGTGGGGGTGAGCAGACGAATCTTTAGAGATTTTCTTGCCATAATTTCCCAAGTCTGGGAGCATCATGCTCCAAGCCCCCAGTGCCTGTGCATTTCACAAAACCTTTAAAAACAGCTGTGCTGAAATGCATTGCTGCAACTTTCTGTGCTGGTATTATTATAGGGGAAAAAAAAATAAGAAGAAGCTAAGGAGGAAAATAAATTCAGTTTTCAGTTCTGCTGTATGTTATATCCTTAGGAGTATATTGATCATTTAATTTGTAAAGATTGATATGTCAGATAGAGCTGTTACAAGTACTACCAGTGCTGTAAGAGCGATAAGCATGTATGAAGTATAAGGATTACAAGCAGCTTGTGAGATGCTATTGTCTGCAACTGTTGCTTAAGCATTGCCTAATTATTTGCTAGTCCTAGTGATTGCCTAATGGGGTTATTAACTGAGCTGTCTAGAAATGAAACCTAAATAAAAATATGATTCAGATTTTACTCCTTTTACATCCTTGGCCCTTATTCTGCGTATAAATCTTCTCTGAGTCTGTCCCTTTTCCTTCGCATTTCTTTCTAAGTGTTAATTGAAACACCAATGCAGGTTTGATGGGCAGAGGGATACCTTCAGATCACTTTTGGGTACCATCAGGTAAGAGTTACCCACACAAGGACTGATTGCAACTGCACAAGGGAGTTTTCTGCAGACCACAACATCTTTTTAATCATTGTTTGTCTTTTAAAATCTGAAAGACAGAAGATGTGCTTACCTTGCTGAAACCCTCCTCTGCCTCTGTTGCTGGAGCTGTGGACTCGCAGCCAGTGTGGTATGTGCTCACTTTCAGCCATTATAGAGTGCATTTTTTGCTAAAATCGTTGCAAATGTTTCTCTGTTATTTCAGTCCGCAATCAAGCAAGTATTTTATTTTCTGTTTATTTTCTCTCCTGTGCTGCAAGGTGGGGGATTCTCAGCAGCCATGGGACAGAAACCAGAAGCAGGGGAGCAGAAAGGTGCACCAGAAGACAGGTTCTGTCATTAAGCAAAAAGTACGGCCCCGGGCACACACATTTTAGTCCATTTCTTGCAACCTGAGCATCACTTTTACTACCCTGTCTTGATCTTCTTGCACCCAAGTTCTAAGCCTTACTACACCTTTAAAGTGTCCTGAACCTTTATTTCCATCCAGTTCTTCCACTCCCACGAGTTGATTTGGGGCTTGATCCAAAGCCAGCAGAAGGCAGCAAGGCTGGCCCCGTGGCACTTGGGATGGGCCCCCAGGATGTTTCCTGGTGCCTGCACCTCACAAGCTCGTTAGTCACTGCTTCTTGGCATCTCACAGCCTCTGATTAACATTTCCTTCCTACGCCAGTCCTTCAGATCACCGCTTCGACTCTGACTTTTTGTTTTCCTCCTTCCCCTCTTCCCGTCTGAAGGGGAGAACAATTCCTGGAAAAGAAAAATGCTCTTTCCCCCCTCGTTGCTGAAGCCTTCGCAGAGAGCTTCGGGGAGGAGAGAGGAGACTTTGGAGAACATATGGCTAAAAGTGTTTGGGGGTTTTCAGATGGTAAATGACCGAAGAGGTCTCAAAAGGGTTTTATTTATAAATGATAGACTCCTGAGAGAGAAATAATTGCTGCTCTCCCAAGCGTAAAAAAGCAATTCACCTGACATAAAACCAGGGATAAAATTAGCTAAATGAAAGCTAAATATGGCAACTGTATTAACCTTTTTTTTTTCCCCCTGATGAATGGTGAATCATTTTAATTTTGTTTTTCCCTCCTTTCTTGGAAGGAGAGAAAAAAAGCCAAAGCCAAAGCAGTGCCTTGGGTCTGAAAGAACAGATGGTGCCCTGGGCAGCCCTCTGGAGCACTCTGCGGCGTGCATTCCTCCACTCCACCGCTCAGATAACTGAGTTATACAGCACACGACCATCTGGTGTATGACACATCTTGTGTCCCCCAGACAATGCCCCGGCAAACCTCTTCAGGGGAGAGGTTAGTTTCTAGGGTAACAGCAGCATGTGCAGCTCCAGGCCTTATTGAGATTCAAGGCTCCTCACTTGTCCCTATTCTTCTCCTTCCTATTGTTGTCACTTGAGCTTTTGCTGCTTGGTTACTCCGAGACTGACAATATCCATCAGTATTTTGTCCCCGGCCCAGAAACCATTGTCTCCAAATTTTGTTTCATTATTTATGTTTTCAATATCCAATGGTTGGCTGAAGCATCTGCTGTAGAGTGATAAGGCAAGTGCGTATTGAGGAGGACTGTGCTGCTGCCTGACAACGATGGTTTGAATTATTTAGGTTGTGGTTGGACAACCCTTTGCAAAAGCCAGGGTATCCATGAAGCACCGAGGTGACTTTATTTATTTTTCTGCTTCAGGTTTTTTTTATGTGTTTGCATCTTTTAATCCAGTCCCAAAAAAAGAGCGAGCTCATAAAGAAGTATGTCTCCTTGTTGATTGGGGGTTTCTGGATTTTTCCTTGCTTGGAACTATTTAAAAAAAAAAAAAAAAGGTTTTACTTTCCTTTTGGATTTCTAAGGGGATTCTTCTCAAGTGACTTTGTTTTTTGAAGCCTGATATTCTCTACCTATTTAAAGAGCCAAGGTCTGGACTATAACCATGATCGAGCGCAGGGACTATCCATAGTACTCTGAAATTCAGTTTTAGAACATAAGTCAGGTAGTTTAATCAGCAAACAGAAGTAGTAGATAGATGTTTTCTCCACCAATCAAAGACACACGTCCCACCAAATCCTTTACTCTGTTGCAGAACAATTATATCAGCAGTGTTACCTTCCTCAAATATCAGTAACTGTCACAGGTAGCCAAAATCCCCCTAAATCCATCATATATCTGCATGCAGTAGACTGTTCATTCAACGGAGTTGCAAATACTTGTCTGAAAAATTAAAACATGAAGTATAAGTTTTAAATAAGTATTAAAACCACACAATTAAGGAAATACCAGTGATGTCTAAGCACAAATATGCTGAACTGCAGGCCTAAATGCCGTCCTCACTCAAGGAATGAGTAACTTGAAAATATTGCATCATATCTCAGGTTAAGTGCTACAAAACCAGCAATAACAGTTTGAAGAGGTTCTGTGTCTACATATCAAATAATAATAACATATATATTTATGCTGATAGTGTGGTAAGTTTGTTATAACTTTAAGTCTGATTCATTATTTTCAGTCATTTATAACTTTCTGGAGATTTTACTTCCAAAGTAACACTTCCAAAGTATACATACACAACCTAAAGGCATTTTTAAAAAAAAAGATTTACATGAAAACTTTCATGTCTACTGTGAGAAAAAGAGGACAAAATGTTAGGGGTTTTTCCAGCATGAAACAACCTTTGTTTTGTAGACTTCAGAGCTGGTGGCAGAAAATGACAATGAGATGTAGCCTTGAGACAGAAATCTGGTTTTAAATATTCTCATTAAATTTAGTTTTGATTTGCAGTATGTTTTGCCCCTGACCTGTTCATTAAGTGTGCCATGGCAGTAAGTGTATTTACTCTGTCACATGCTTGAGATGGCATGTGATCATAAAAGTAGAGACTATGCTAGGGGGCATATGCAGGAGGAGATAGAGCTGATCACAGGCAAGGCTTGCTTAGCTGTGTTTTACTTGGCAGCTTTGAATAGTAGGAGGAAGGGCTGGAAATATCCTCACTTTGTTACAAATTTGGACAGAGGTCCTGTTTTTCTATCTAACTATTGAAAGTTATCAGCAATTTGCTCCACCAGTGTCTCTGCATTATCTTTGTAGGTGTGAAACCCTCCATCCTGGCCAACAGAACATGGCCAGTTGGGAAGGTATAGGCTAGGCACCTGAGCTTAGGGTGTTTGTGAGTGCGCAAGAAAGGTCCATTCACTGATATTGCATAGATTGGAAACTGTCTCAGTTGTGCAACCCTTCTCCTCCTCTTGCTGCCCTCCCTACCTCCCCCCTTCCAATCTCAGAGATGGAGGGCTGCAGCCTTGAGGTCCCTCAGCATCTCTCCATCTTCAGAGCATTAGAACAATTTAAAGGGAACCAGAACAGGCAGTCCCCTCCTGCAAAAGGTACTCTTGATCTGAGAATAGTATCAGGTGAGGTATTTATTTATAAATTGTGGAAACTGCACACCTTCAGCTGGTGCTCTGTGTAGCAGTCTGGTTACTTGAACTGGATGAGCTTTTCCTGAAAGTGCTGTGGAGCAAGAAAGGTAACAAGGGCAGTCAGAGGAATCGAGAGCCTATATTAAAGAGTTCCCCTGTTTAACCTACCAGAGCAAAAGGCTACAGTTGCTCTCCATAAATATATAAAGGAAGGAGAATTGTTTTGCCTAAAGGATACCACAAGAGCAAATATGTAACTTGTCCATTAATACATTCTAAACATCAGAGAAGTGGCAACAGCACTCCAGTGTAAATATGGGGGTGGGCAAAACTCCCAGCTTTAAGATGTCAGTTGATTGATTTATGAAAGAGATCATAGACTAGGGTTGTATGCAAAGGCGGGGAACTGCTCCGCAAGACTCAGGACATCCTTACTGCTCTGGTGTTTTGTAGGTTTGAAAGGCAGAAGAGCCCATTACAGCATCTGGTTTGAACTTACATATGACACAGGCTATGGATCTCACCCAGCTACTCTTTGCAGAGCCCAGCAATTTGCATTACTTGAGTGTTAGTTTACAAAAAGTCATTCAATCTTAACATGAAGACACCAAGATACACTCTTTTCCCTGAGATCTGTCATAGCCTTTATCCTCCCACTATTAAAATGGACAGCTTTTCTTGTTTTGGTCCAAATTTTTTCACCAGTATCTTTGATTCTTCTCAAGTTTTCTGTAGACAAAGTAAAAAGCTTCCTAGCATAGGAAATTTTCCTACATTAGCAAAGATTACAGTAAGTCTGGTCTGTGAGTGAAGACTAGGGTAAATACACTGACACAGAAAAGTTGAGGTTTTTAGCCGTTCCTTCTGTGCTGTACCTTCCATGTTTAGTTATCCTCCTGACCTTGCACCTTGGTATTTTAGAAGCTTGTTTGAAAGTGATAAAATTGCCTCGGTGTCTTTTTTCAGCAGAATCACCCAATTGCCTCAGTGACTGTGGGGTTTTGCACAATTCAGTGGTAAGGCTTTGGGATCCTTAAGTATTCTTCACGCACACTGTAGGGGCAGAGGAAAGGGATGAGCAGGAAGAAAAGGAGATACTGCAGTGTCCCTAGACATGCCAGCTGCCCAGGTTATCTGCAGGCAGTGACCAGATGACCTCAGTTATGGTGGCTGTCAGTGATCCATACCTACAACAGCACCAAATGTATTTGAAATTATTTTTTAAATACTTAGGAAAGAAAAATATGCAGGACAATAAGACAGAGTTGGAATCCTGAATGAGGATGGTTCTCCCTACATCTTTTAGAAGAAAAATAAATTGGGATCTGTGCTTTCATTTTTTTTTTTCCACTGGCCAGTGCATAGTGCTCCCGTAATGGGTAAACCTGGCCCTGGTTTCTTTCCTGTATAACATTATGGGGAGTTCCTTGTCCTGTGCTGATCCACGCTCTTTCAATGAATGTCAGTCATCTTTCATCATCTGAGAGAGTGAAGAGGGTGTGTGGATGTGGATGTATGTGAGCACATGCAGTATCCATCACCAGAGAAAGAAAGATTATATATATTTTCATATGTATGTGTGTGTGTGTGTATATATATGTATTATTGTTGATCATTATTTAGAGAAATGTGAAGCCACACAGGCAAAGGCACACGTGGTACATGCAGTATGGAAAGATGCCACAGAACCCACTTCATTTGTAGAAGAACTTACTGCCTGCAGACTCAGCCTAGAACAGTTTGTCTACAGGAGCTATTTGTAGTTCCCTTGTGGAAAAAAGGATCTGCCATTTTCTTGCCTCTTATAAATCCAGACTGAGGAAGGTAAACCAGGCAGACACTGCATCTAGCAATATCCCTGCCTTTACTGCCCTGTGACTTCAGGGCAGCTAATTTGGAGCAAATAGGGGCAAAAAGAGTTGTGTTCATAAGGTTAAGCATAAAAGGTCTCCATCTGTGAAAGCAAAGGCTGCTATAGGAAAAACCTTCAGTGAATCAGGAGGGAAATGCCATCTTTCCCATTTTACAAAGAGGAAGGGCAAATCACAGAGGATAAAACTTTGCTCAGTTACATGAAGAGGTGATAATTTTGCTAGTTTTGTACTAAGACATCTCTGCACAGTATGGGGGCCACACTTGACCATGCTGCTATGTCTCTGTCCCAACCTCCTAGACCCAGATGAAGCCAGCCAGATGTCCATAACATCTGCTTCTGTTGACAACACAGCAAGTGGCTTCTTAGCAAAGAAGTTTCTCTTTGGAAAGGATCACTGAAGAGTCAGAAAGGCAAATTAAATTAGGAAGCATAAAGCAGAGAAGAATATACTGCCATTCATGTGTGAAGCAGATCACTTGCTAAGGAGTCAAATGTACTTAGCTTTTTCAAGAACATCTGAGTATTTTTATACTTTGAAAAAAATAATGGCACAGTCTGTTTAGAGGAAGAAGCAACACAAAACAAGTGAGGCCGTGTGACGTGATACAATTTGCATCTAAATACGTTTTAGAGATAAGAACATGTTCTGAGGAAAACACAGTATTGCCAGTTCACAAGACTTACTTTCTGGTATCTTTGTGGGAACCAAATGAATTGCAAAACATCTGCAAGGTCCAAAGTGTCAATTATGCCTTTATGTACGTGGAGGAAATGTCACATGATGGAGGCAGTCATTGGACATGGTCAATTGTAGGGTTTTATCCTCTGCTTAGCCTTAAAGCCTCACTCAACAGTCAGGTTAGACAATGGCACTGTCAGAGCGGGAGATGGATCAGTTTGGCCACTCAGAGGAGTTGCTTATCAGCACAGAATGTGTCCCCAGCCTTGGACAGCACTGACATTTCATTTGCAAAGCCTGGCTCGGGGCTGACTTGAACAAGTTTGCTTCCAGATTTGCACATCTAGAAGCAGCCAAATGAAAAACCAAAAGCAAAGCACAGGTATCAGCTAGGATTTGCAAAAGTGATCATGCAAATGAAGTAGTTTCCACAGTTTCCCTTAGACCAGATCTGTGTTTCTTCATCAGATTTCTTCTCCACAAGATTTTTTTAAAATGCCAGCTTTGCAGAAGCATCTTACAGGAACATATAAAAGGCAGCTGTGTATCATTCAAGGACCATAGGAGCTGCCAAACCAGAAGAATAATTTTGAAAGGCCCATATGTGTGACTGCGAATGCCAAATATCTTTGTTTTAATGGCTTGCATGTTACCGTTCATATTAAGCACTTCAACAAGTTCCAACAATATTCTTTCCAGAGTTGCAAATTTGCATTGCTTCTCCAGGAAACTTTTAAATCCAGCAACATTTGTAATGTACAATTTGTGTGTGTTTTACTGCAGTCAACATCTGCAGCAAAAGAGCATCTGTAGTCTGTTAAATTGCACAGCATTGCAACTGGCACTGTGTCCAGTTGCAGTCCAGGCTGGGGTCCAATCTCCAGTTCACATCATCTTTCATTGCTCTTCAGCCAACACTAGCAGTATGCCAGATGACACACGTAAATCCCTCAGAGCTCACACAGATGCTATCACAACCTGTGTGCAACACTAATCTGTAAGAGGGGACCCTTGGGTGACATTTTTGTGGCAGGTAATGCAGATCATCAGAGAATGCTCCAAAACTTGATAGTTTCACCAAAGTCCTGTTTCTAGGTTTGTGGAAAGAAAACTCCAACAGCCTGAGCTACACCAGCCTTGTCACCTCCACAGCTGCAACCAGCATCCTCTTACTTTTTAATTACACATCATCTCATGCAGACTATTGGCACTGGCAAGTGCTGTTGGACTTGATACAGCTCCCGTCACATCAAGGGAGGTTTGGATTGGGCTTGTATTTGGTGTTATATTTAATTATTATATTATTGCATCACTATGGATGCTCTTGTAAAGTCTGACATCTGTGCGACTAAGCAAACATGTCTGGAATCGCTCTGAGCGGGAGTCCCACCAGATGAGATGCCATTCACACAATGCAAACCGGGCAGGATAAGAAAATAAGCAGCAAATGGTGGGAAGGGAGAGGCAGGGGGAGGAAATGTTTGATAACCAATAAATAACTAACTCTTTCTTATTATCTGCGCTTCTGCTGTCAGACTATGGTATTGCTGGTGTCAACACTGTATAACACAGCCTTATAAACTAGAGGGAAAACACAGAAGATAAAATACATAATTTGTAAACAGTCTGGTGCATCTTTTGTTTAGTTGGTTTTTTCCTCATTAGGCATTGAGTGGTCTCCATATCATACCAGTCCAAGTGCTCATACATGGCATCTCCCATTAGCACTGTGAGCCCACAATAACAACATCAATGATTCTGAGGCCAGTCATAAGACCAGGATTACCCAACTAATGCGGTCATGACACAAGCCCTGGACTTTGCCGCGTGCCGCATGCCCCAGCAGTCCCTGCTCAACCACCTGGACCTCCTCCTGCTGCGCAGCCGGGTGCTGGTACTGCAAAACTGTGAAGCTCTCCGGGAAACTGGAGGAGAGCAGGCAGTGCAGATCACTGAATTTTGTATCAAAACCACTGGCAAAGATTGTAAATTATTTTATTCCTTCCTTTCCTCTCAAGCTTGCAGAAATCATCTTGCAGACTTTTGTTTCTGCCAAACCAAAAGAAATTCCAGGAAGCTTGGTATGGATTTTGAGACCAACTTGTCACAGCATAAGTGAGGCCTTGATTACAACACATCCGGAAACAGCCGCTGGCTGGTGTGGAAATGGGGCCAAGGCAGGGTATTTGCTTAAAAATAACTCTGTAAAGGTCAAAGTAGAAATATGGGTCATGGCACTCTAGGTGCATGATGCAGACAAAGAGATAAATGAACAGAAAGTGAGATGCGCAGTGTCTTCAATTGCTTTAGAAAGCTTGCAGCCAGATCTGTAAATGATACAGTAAGGGTAAAATCTGTTCTGAATTGTAGAAGTCTTCACATTGTTTTAACTTGGATTTTTGTATTTAGCGTAGCTATGTTTACCAGTGCAGTTTCAGATCAATTTCGGGACAGGTTTTACCTGCAGAAGTTGAGGTCCCCAGGGCAGCAGCAGCAGCCTTCCTCCCACTGGCTGCTCCCTGCACCCACCCACCCTTGACCTGAGAGGTTAAGTTATCATTCTGTCTAAAATACTGATCAAAAGTCTGGCTTTAATTAATATAGCAAAAAAATGAGAATGACAGTTTTGCTCTGGTTGTGGCTGGCTGTCATAAGCAACATGTTATGACAAGGTAACCCATATACTTAATTAAGGAAAGCAACTGGAAAAGGGGTGGGGCTTATTCTGTTGTTGAGGTGTACGTTGCCTAGTAACCAAAATGAAGGTATTTATTTAAAGGGGTTGGATAAGCCTACCAAGACAGGTATTCCAGGAAAGGATGGAGTTTGCCTCCCAGTTCCAGGAATGAAAAGGAGTTTTACGAAGTGAGCAGACACACATCATGTGCACAGTGGGATAAACCCACTGGACAGATCTGAAATGGAGCATGGATTTGGACCGTTTACATCAACATGAATTTGGCTCCATGTTTTGTAGGGAACAGCTATACAGGATCATTCTAGCGGTAAAATTACTGGAAGAGATGATTCCCAGAAACTGTTTTTAACCTGAATTTTAGGGCAACATTTTCACTGTGCCAGTGAAGCTTGTGTAAGTAACAGCTCTGCAAAAGTGAACATTTAATGCAGTGTAAAATCCAGCAGCCAGTGATGAATGGATCAGGCTCCAGCCTGAAAAACCTCTCTAGAAAAATAGTGATTGCCAGGAGGGATCAGACTGTTGTCCGTCATCCACTGTCTCTGCAGTAGACAATGGCTTCTATTTAGGTGAAAAAAAAAAAATCATACAAATTCCTACAGGTTCTAACTGGAGAATGAGTCATCCATAAGAATGTCTCATTTCTGTGCTGTTAATGTCCTTTCACATGTTTAGAAGAGTTATCTGCCTACTGAACTGTAACTTAGAATTGTCCAGTCCCTCTTCTTCTAAGCACTTGTCACCAGTTAAAGAGCACAAGAAAGTGTTTTATGGACTAAGACTATTTTGAGTTCTTGAGAAGTTGCTGAGTAACCAACTGATAAAGGTAGGATTCCTTCAAAACCAGTTGTGCATGGGAAAATACAGGCTTATCAGGAGAACTATTTGTATATCTTCAAAATGTAACACAATACATATAGCAAAATGTGTTGTCCTTTACTAAGCATACTAAGAAAATTCCAGATATGAGGACTATCTAGATGGTAGTTTCCTCTGGTCTTACTTTGAGAGTATCAGTGGCACTTCCAGCTTTATCCTGACTCAAAGGTTAGGATAGAAAGCTGTGAACATGTTGGTAGCTTCTCTTAGATAACATGCTGTCTGCAGAACAGAAAGCATTGTTTCTCCTCCAGCTGCCTTGTGCCTCCTCTCTGACACATGCACTGCTCACAGGTAAAATAAAAAGGCGTTTTTATACTCTTGTTGCAATGAGGATTCATTGAGACTGCACAAATGCACTGTTCATCCAGGCCTGGTGTATCTGCCACTAGAGTTGGAAGAGGGGATGAAGTGGGAGCTGAGCAAGGCTTAGCATTCTTCTGGTTACACAAATTGTAAGATGAAGGTTGATGCCTCCCAGGAAACCAGCCTGCCACATCAATTCACTGCTAGATACTACACTACGACTTGAAATTAATGGTATTTAGGCTACAAAGAGGGGAAAAATAGCTGCTTAAAATGGCAGCACTACCATTACTCGTGACCAACTATCATCTGGTGACTTGTTTTCTGAGAGTCACATCTTCTGAAGCTATAGGAGTACATGAAAGTCTGAGATCTTCTATTACAAAAAGTAGCTCACTATTTGAGGGGGGCTGAGGGGGAAGCTAGGAAATGTGATCAGATTGCAAAGCCTCCTGAAAGCCAGCAAAACCTGATTTGTATGCACCTGGCATGTAATTGACTTCACCTTGCAGCCTCTGAGCACTGCTGTGCCCTTTGCTACATCCTGGGTGCTCGCAGATGTGGGATGGCCAGCAACTTGAGAAGCAGGAATAGCCTGTGAATAAAGCTCCTTCTTGCTGCAGATCCTTTGTTGACCCTGCTTACCTAATTGTCTCTGCAGGAAGCCTTGGAAAAGACCATGTCCTGGGTAAGTAGTAGCACTACTAAGCTGTTCCCAAGGAGGATGAAGGGACATCTACCTAGGGAGTGGCAGTGGTGTTACTGTTTCAATCTTCCCATATTTTCCTATATAGAGTCTACAAAAGCCTCATCAGCTCCTTTTTCTGATAACCACAAGCAAGGAGAGCTTAGGTTGGTATTTTCCTTTTGGTGTGTGTTAGAGTTGTTAGCTAAGTAGGTTCACCCCTGTTTGAGAAACCTACTCAATTCTGGTTTATCAGGCAAAAATCAAGAACAGAAAATACCTACTGAGCTGTTAAAAAAAGCAGTGCCACCTGTGATGTTATCCACGGTTACACATCTATGTTGTAACCAGGTATTCTGCACAGGGGAATCATGCAATATGCTATTTGGCAGATATACAAATGTTGCAAGCTACTACTGATGGAGAAATATTTCAAGTGTTGGGCTGGGTCTCAGCAGTTGCTCAGCTGAGGGTGACTGTCTTCTAGGAAAGAGCCAAGGCAGATCAGATTGGGCCTTTTTTTTTTCAGATCTTCCTTCTTCACAACCCAATGACTTGATCCCAAATCTATCCATTTTTAACCCGTTTGCTTCTTCTCCAGCTCAGAGTTGCCCTCTGTCCTGAGCCTGCTGCCTCTTCCACAGCCCCATTCACTGCAATTCCATTTGCTTATTTTTTCCTTTCTACATTCAACAGCACAAAAACAAGTTAAGGCAAGTCTTCCATATGTAATCAGCTATGTTAGGTCTGTGTGTTTCAATGAACCTAGCCTGAACCTTCTTGAAGATGGGTTTTGGCAAGAGCCAAGCAATGGCCAGCTCAAAATCAGGACCAGTTGAGATCCCCCCAAGAGGCACCTAAATTTTCCAAACACTGTCACAATCCTGCCTTTCAGTTCTTCACTACTTTGATTACAATTTTTTTCTTTACACCCCTACTGTTAGCGTCACTAGTTGTCTGATATTTTTTTAGATCTCTAATATGTTTATGCAAGCAGCTTTTGTTACAATTTCAGCTTTATCTTCTCTGTCTGAATACTCCTCCTATCCCTTTTTTCCCCAATTGCCAGTCTGGGATTCTGTATATTTTGTTACCTCTTCCTTTTACTAAATACTCCTCTTAAAAATACCACATTTGGTTTTGTATAATGGTAGATTTTGCTCCTGGAACAACTCTGCCACCTCTCTTTGGCCAAATTATATGTACATAGCTATTATTAATGAAACATTATCTAACATAACACTTAAAGTATTTAAACTCTATCCAAAAATCAACATTTAAATGCTTTTAATTTTCCCATCACTCACCTGGCTATTGTGAAAAAGCATTATCCTCATTTTAAAATCACTTCAGGTGTTTTCTTTGTGCACTAAAATTAAATCTGTAGATACCCACTTAAAAAAAATAATCAAGGTTACTCATTATGCTCTTTGTTATCACTAGAGATTTAAATGTGCCATGTACTCTGTGGCCAATTAAAACACTCACTGCTCTGTGATTTCTGTCCTAATTGCAGCAATCAGATTGGAGTCTGGGTTTGGAGGAGTTTGGGACGGATTGGAGCAGGTGTGAAGTGGGATGGCAACAAGGGCAAACATTTTCTCTGTTTATTACTGCACAAAATATGGGAATACATTTCAGTGAAATACAAATAGAATTTTAAGAAACTGAAACTTATTTATCCACAGGGTAGGGCTATATCTTAAATATCAAATTAAATAGAAAGGTTTTTTTTTTACTGCCGACCTTGGTCTAAGACAGTCAAAACTGTGAAGGTTTTGAAAGGGCACCTGAGGATCCATACAGGTAGTTTTAAAGCTGATGCTATTTGCCTCCTCTATCTCAAAGACACAGTAGTTCTGAAGTGCTGCATTGAAAAGGTAATATTAACACAAATCGTTCCAGTGCTAAACATCTTGCTTGAAAAGTCCAATTGTTATGAAAACATGAGTGGTACAAACACTTAATTTTTCCCACTCCAGTATCGTTAGTTCTCCCCCTTAGCATCTTGTAGCTGTTATTGAAGTCAGCTGTGTTAAGCTCAGCACTGACACTGGAGTTGTATCTCACTGGAGCTGAGCAAGTGCCTTTAATTCCTGGTGGGTGCTTTTGGACATGTGTTTCAGTCCCAAAACAGACTTGCTTTTTTGTTGCCCTTTTTCACTTGTTGCTCTCTTCCTTCCCTTCTAACAAGAGACAGTGCAGGTTGCCTCTGCAGCCCAGTGTAGCTAGTCCGGAGTTGCAGCTTCATTTCTCATTCAATGTTAGGGCCTCCACAACAGGAGCAAAGGTGGGGCTCCACACACACCTCTTCACCCAGAAACACGGCAGCACGTGGGAAAATGTATTGCAGTGCCTCTGCTTGTCTCCTCCCTTTGGGCTTCTTCACCCAGGGTGGAAGGTGAGATTGCAGGGTGAGAGCTTCACAGGTGGGAGTTTTTTCTCTGCTCTCCTTTTCGAGATGGAAGCTCAGCAGCCTCGGGGTGGGAAACGTAGCTGTGCAAGTTGATTGCATGCAGATTTTGGAAAATTATTCGAACTACTTTTTACCTAGAATGCTTAAACCCGGGGAAGCCGCGCACCGGGACTCCCATCCTCTCACTCTGGGTGCCACCTTCCAACCCACAGCAGCTCCGTGGGGAAGCCGAAGGCTGCGCTGGGGATTTTAATCCCTGCTCAGAAGAAATTTGGCGTTTGCCTCCAGCCGGGCCCTTGGGGAGGGCCACTCGGCTCCGCTCCCCGGCC
>NW_010156253.1:0-3605 GCF_000695765.1 Mesitornis unicolor
AATATATAATAAAATACATTTATTATTAAATAATATATTTGCATCTGGACATTACTTGGAACAAAATATAGTAGCAGTATGTGTTTGTTTATTTGTTAGGTAATACATGTTCAGGACAGCAGGAGCTAGATCTACAGAATTACTAAACTGCAAAGACACCCTTAAATTCAAAAAATAAATAGTGACATTCCTTTTTATTTATTACCTTAATATTGGAAATGTCTGATTTCAAGTATGGATATAGTGTCTCTCTGCAAGAGGCGGGCACCAATGCTAAAGCCTAAGATCTTTTGCAGGCAAGGGGAGGTGCTCGCTGTGCCTGGGGGCCAATGTGCTTATCTCTGCGAGATATGAGGTGTAGATTTGGTCTTGACACTTTTGAGCCTCTCAGCTCTGGAAGGCCCCACCACTTCTTCATACTTTGCATGTTGGGAAGCCATGAGTGTAAAGGGGAACATTCTTGCCTATTACATAAGAAGAAGAAAAAAAAAAAGTTTCCAAAACTGGTGTTAGAGCATTAAGGTTTGCCTGTGCTACTGGGTTGGTTTGTGTCCTATGCATTTCCCTCTATGAAAGTTCAGACTTTCATGACAGCCTTTTTAAGCATCTACTTCCCTGTATATAAAGCACAGGTGGGTTGTCATTAAAAACCTCTAGAGTGAATTCCATCAAGATCAAATTTCTCTCAAAGCTAGAGGGCTTGATTGATGTAACAGTAATTAATATGTATGGCTGCTAAGATATAAAACCAAATTTAAGCATAGGTTGTTTGTCTACGTTACTACAAAATAAACAGATTTGAAGTGTCAATGGGCTGCTGAGTGCAGATAAGAGCACAAGCTTTGTTTTTTAATGTAATCGGTGACTATAGCTGTATGTGTACTGACCACAGAGATTCATAAGGGGGTACAAACACTTCTCTCTACTAAAATATCTTTTATAACTTTCTTCAAAGAAATGTAGCAAGAACAGCAAAATTTTAATAAATAGGGTTAAAAAAGCTAAATATGACACCATGAACACAAGTAAAACAAAATATAAGATTTCCAGAGTATCCAAGGGAGAAGGAATAAAGGAAAGAAAGCAACAGTTTCCATCTTCAAATAGACTGCCTGCTGTTATGGTTTAAGGGTTACCAGCCTGAAAGAGAAGGACAGGTGGTGTCTGTAGGACCCTGTGAGGTCCAAGATCGGTACTGTTGCCTCCACTTTCCGGCCACAGTCTATAAAAAACTGAGGAGGTCCAAGGTTTTCGCAGGCTTTTCTTGGCTTCCTGGGCTGCTTCCTATAGCATCTCAGGAGAGCTGGGTCTAGCTCCACGTGCTCAGCAACATCCACCACCATCTGCTCCCGGCACCACTGCGGTCCCTGTTGACGAGTCACAGGAGTTGCAGTGGCCACGAGGCACTGCTCAGACACTTCCGCTTGGGACTACTGGGAGTTCCCATCAGGTTCAATGTTCTTAAACTGAAAGAACAAAAATGTTTTTGGACTTCTATACTTCTGTCTTAGATCTCATGGACTAACTGAGGGCAATAGTAAAAAACTTTGACTCGTTTTTGATATAAGGAGGCTAATTTTACTTTTTTTCTGCCATAATTAAAAACTAAAATCATAAAAAAATAACTTCAAGATTTTTTCTGATTTTTTTCTCTTTTGTTTTTTTTTTTTTAATAAACTGAAAAGGTAATAAACAGAGGAAGACAAATCTCCTTACTAATATCAAGCTACTTGAATTTATAATCTAAAAATCATGTGGATCTAACACATAGAATATGCAAATGCCTTGAGTTTACAAGGAGTTATTTTGGCTCTTATCATGGGCTTTGTAATGGGCCAGAAGAGCCAATTTTAGGGTCTCTCAAACCTGAGGTGTCTAAAACTTGTGAAAAATAAAGTTTATGTAGGCATTTTTGAACATAAGAAGAATCCCTTACGGTTTAAGTGTTAACTGACTGAACGGGAAGCACAGGTGATGTCTCTAGGACCCTTGGGGGTCCAAGATCAGTACTGTTCCCTCACCTTTCCGGCCACAGTCTATAAAAAGACCGAGGAGGCCCAAGGTTTTTGCGGGCTTTTCTTGGCTTCCTGGGCAGCTTCCTGACGCATCTCAGGAGAGCTGGGTCTAGCTCCACGTGCTCGGCAGCATCCACCACCATCTGCTCCCAGCACCACTGTGGTCCCTGGAGATGACTCACAGCAGTCGCAGCGGCCATGAGGCACTGCTCAGACACTTCCACTCGGGACTACTAGGATCAAGTTTTGTACATAGTTAATACATAGTTTGTCCCTTATTAATTCCCTTTTCCTTTCCCCTGTTGTTTTTCATTAAACTTGTTACAGTTTAAACTTCCAACCTTGTGCAAAGCATCTTTTTCTCTGTTCCCTTTATTTTTAGTCCTCTCCTGGCAAGGTAGGGGACAACAGAGACAAAATCCCACTCTCTGAGCCTTAAACAGAGACAGGATAATTGGCGCCCAACGTGGGGCACGAGTTTGGAAATTAGATTTTATTATTATTTCCCCAACGAGACAAGTTGGAAGTTAATACTAAAATGGCTCTTGTAACTGTGCTTCTGCGAGGTCTGTTATAGAATGCTTTGGTGACCTTTGTTAATGTTGTTCTGATATCTACCATGCTGACATGCCCTGTCTCCATGTTATATTGTCATATATTTTGGACTGTGATGGATGCAGGCTTGAGTTGGGTTAAGGCTTTGCCTGAGTACCTTGGCCACTACCTGATGAACATGTTTATAAAAAATTATTCTGTTCCTTTCCCCAACAAGCTTGAGACACAGAGGTTTGAAGGAATGATGAACTCCTGTTAGGATTGTGTGTTGTCGTTCATAATTGTAATTCAGATGGCGCTAAATGTAAGACTGTGGCATGCTCAGGTCTCTGTGCATGAGAACAATATCATTTTAAAAGCAGCCCTGGCCCCGGCCCTAGCCCTGGCTCAGGTCCCGGCCCTGGCTCCAGTCCCGGCCCCGGCACTGGTTCTTGTCAGAACTCTGGCCCGGCTCGGGCTCTGGCCATGGCCCCGATGCCGGGTCCAGCCACGGCACCTGACTGTGGCCCTGGTGCCCACCCCTGCTCTGGAGGCCGCTGACCCCCTCCCCAGTTTTGGTGCCAGGGGGAGCAGCAGCCGCCGGCGGGCACATGGGAAATGTGGTCCCATTGGCTCCAGTCACCACCCATCGGAAGTGTTCTAAGAAAACAGACTGCCCAGTGAGGGACCAGAATTTAGACTCAGAGGCAGGAGAGGGACCGTCTCAAGCGGAATCACAGCCAGAGGCCAAAATCCTCTCCCTGAAAGAAATACAAATTTTACAAAAAGACTATGCTCGGGGAGATGGTGAATCATGGATGACATGGCTGTTGGAGTGTTGGGGGAGGATACAATATATCTGGATGGGGGACAGGCTAAGCCATTGGGAGGATTAGCCAAGGAGCAGGGCATTGATAGGTTTATTTGGAATAATATCTGCACTCGAAATCTGTGGGAACATCTCATAACAGCTCTAAAGAGAAGATATCCTCGTCAAGAGGATACAGAATGTAGTTTGACTAAAAGGAACACTACAGAGCAGGGCGTCAGATATTT
>NW_010156254.1:0-2024 GCF_000695765.1 Mesitornis unicolor
ATTATATATATGTATTATATATATATATATAAATGCTAGATAAGTTAACAATCCTCAGAACAGCTTTATGGAATTAAAGTCTGTGAAGCAAGCATTTTGCATGTCAAGAGTGAATTTGCAACAGACTTCAAAGAAGTCAGGAGCCCTCATGCAACAGAATTTCATCATACTCAACTGACTTGCACTGAAATCAATGGGAGGCTTTCCTCTGACTTTGATGGGAGTTGGAACAAATGCGGAAGGGGTACTTTATAAGGAGAGAAAACTAGTTCATTTAGGATTTTTTTAGATAATTAAAGAAATATTCCATTATTCACATACACAAATGCCAACTTGTTGTACCATGTCTTTCATGATTAACAATGGTTGGATGGTATCCAAATGAAAATTCCGGCTACTTCTGGCTATCTGGCTTAGATGCAATGAAACATAATGTGCCAGATTCTTGCAATACCATATGTGTATGCCAAGGATCATCTTTCTACATCATATATAGTTATTTCACATGGGTCGGGTTTAGAAGGGAGGGGATTCATTAAAGAAAGTCCACACTACTATTAGGAAATATTTTTATCATACAATGGTGTCAGTGTAATATGCTTAGAAACAAAACCTGACACTGATTATAAGGACCTATGAACATTGCTTCATGCGTTGCCTAAACTTGCACAAGAATAGCTTCTTCCATAGCCAGAATACTTGAAGACATACTCTGAGCAGAACCATACTGCCCTCTGTCCCACAAATACTCAGAAACAGATGTGCAACTACATGTAACATTGTGTTAGTCCTATGCAGTTCCACTAAAACTACCATATGTTTTCTCTGCGCTTTAGTCAAAAGTTTTCCCCTCTTCCATGTGTATGGTTTTCTAATGTGCCAGTGTATCACTGTGCCAGTGATAAAACTGCTGTAAATTACAATCAACTGTATTTCAGGTATTTTATTTTAAGGGTCAATCAAATATATTGCTTCTAGACTAGCTGGTTTAGCCACTGTCTCTACCTCCTCTTTCATGTTAGATACAAATTCTTGATCTTCAATAAGAGTGTCTCACAGCCTTGTCTCCCTAATCCTCCTCCTTTTTCTTAGTATCTGGAAATAGACTTTTTCTCCCATTAACTGCAACACCACAGTTCTCCCTGTATTAGTTACATTTACAAGAATTTCTATTATTTTTTCCCCTGCTGCCCATCACGGTTGAAAAGCACTCTCAATCACCAGCAAAGCTGTATCACTTTGCTTCAAATCTTTATTAATACTTTCTTATTCTGATTTATTTTTTTTAAATGAAGTAAAAGAAAGAAATGGGCTTCTGTAGGATTGTTGCTGCCTGAGTGTGAAGGGAGGATACCAAATACTACCTTTTTTTTTTTTTTTTTTAAGGCAAGCTGAATCCTGGTGGATTAATTTGCATACTGAAGACTGAAGTTTATACTTTTGCTTCCTTTCTGGACACAGTAGACCAAATGTAATGACAAGTGACAGTCAACAAACATTAATATCAAAAAGAAGGAGAGCTTTTAAAGAGAAAGTAAGGTACAGATTTGTTTCTGACGAATTTGCTGGTATCTCTTCCAAAGCTGTGATTCCTTGCCAGCTGATCATATTGCTCATATTGCTAATCTCAGTGGTTACATTTGCCGTTGTACTGCAGGGGAAATAATTATTTTTAAAATTTTATGAAATAAGAGCTATATATATTTGCCTTTTCTTACTGACAGAATGAAGCCATTAAGCCAATGCTTAAAAACCTCCAGAAAAGAACAAAACTCTTAAGAATTTTGTTCTCAAGCTTAATTCAGGATGATATCAGGATTTAATACCCTAATTGCAATGTAACAAGGGATGTTTTTGCAGTTACCTCAATGTTTGCAAGGCTGTGACTCATGAACAAATTACTTTCACGGTTCGGTTGCATTTACACAAGCCAGAGTGTGAATTTTACATGCAGATCAACAAGATGGGACAGATTTAGGTGTGGGCATATTTATATAAGAGATTTGAATATGGGTATGGAAAAG
>NW_010156254.1:2055-4178 GCF_000695765.1 Mesitornis unicolor
ACAAAGTATCTGCAGTGGTACATTTGCTACTTCAAGCAGAAATTGCTCACAGTCATATTGATGAAACTTTAAAGAGACTAATTTCATACAGGGTATTAAGTAGGATTTTGGCAGAGAGTTTGCAGTAGAAGAATCTGGAAGCCAGTGACATCCCAAATCCTTAACTAAATATGGACTGATGCCACATGTCAATCCTTCACTTACAGCAAATGATGTGGACCTCATCCCAAAGATGGCAGCCAGCCATGTTAGCCTCTCCAGTAGAATAAACAATGCCACTGGGCTTCAGAGACTAAAGGAAAACTACATGCATGCAGTTCAAACAACTAAAACACAGCACATTGTATAGCGTCTCCTACTAATACAACATGTGTGCACAATCTGTCACTGAGGTAACTCACAGGAGGGAGGTGGCACTTAGTTTCTCACTGAAAATTCATTGCTTAAAAGGTGAAAGGTGGATACAGAGCTTTAGTAACTGGGAAAGAAAGTACTGTTAAAGGCAGCACAGACAATGAAGCACCTTAACGATGAACATTTAGAAGAAAAGGATATTAGGCTAAGATTCAGTCAAGTTATGTCTACCTCAGATTTCTTCCATCTGCCTAGACTTTTTCTTCAGTGTTTATTCAGTTTACTCAGAAAGTTAACCTTTAAGAGGGGAAAGATATCAACAGCTACCTGTCTCACATAATAGCAAAAGGATTATTTAAGATCAGAAATCACTCATGTCAGTACAAATTTGGATCTTAAGAATGATAATTTGCATTATGGAGTATTTTTAAAGGACTCTGTCCTTTTCCCCCTCCTAGTAACTCCTTCACATTTCATGTCAGAAATAGAAAAGAAAGAAAAAAGTAATAATCCAAGAGCTCACCTTGCATTTCATCTTCCAAATTATGACAAAAAGGTTGCCACTGTGAAATCTGTTGTTAATGAATATCTTAGGGAACCTGGCTTGTGATCATGGTTGCTAATAGAAACACAAGTATTCTTTATGCTTTACCAGAAATGGCTATGTAGGTAAGCAGAGAAAATGTGGAAGTATTTAAAAATGTTAATTTTGTGGTTTTATTTTTGTCAGAATTGCAAAAAGACCTACCACATGTTCCATGTAATTTTAATAGGTGTCTAAATTGTTTGTCACCAACATAAATATTGTTCCTTGCCTATGGTTCTCTGCTAGGTATTCTCAGCTGGAACTCTTTTGTTCAAGATTTGAACTTCAACATTCACTTTCCTAAGTTCATTGTTGTATTCATACAGGCCTTCTCTATTTGGGTTGACTTCTACTGCATTTGCAAACAGCTAAAACATTAAGGTAAAATCTTGGAAAATACATTAAATCTGAATGGAATGTGACAGAACATATTTTCATGTCAAGTGGGGTTTTTTTCTTCTTTTTCTACAGTGCTGTCTCCATAAGAGGAACAACAGAGTCTAGAACAATCTAGAAAATAATTACAATTGTAGAAGAATATGCAACTCCAGCAATGTTGCATTTAAGTTAGTTGTCATGTAATTATGTATATAACACATATATCAAAGTGATTAAAATTTCTCTGATCAGTGTCCTAAGAATTACAGCAACATAAGAGCAAGATAAACTTTCTGGATCAGAGTCCAGTATCTTGCTATTATAAGCACTACATCATATAATCTGTTTCATAAAGTTAATACATCCATTACAGTGCAGATGTTCCTGCTGGGAAGGATGTAATAAAGTATATGCAGCATTTGTACGCTTTCTTTGTTTAAAATGAGTATTTCTGAATCAACACACTAGCACATAGGTACAGAGAAGACTTCTTTAGGAGAATAATGAGATGCTGGTAAACTTTAATCAGAGGAAGGCATTGATGTTTGAAATAAAGCTCAATACCTATTTTATCTGCATATTTCCTAAAAAAATCCTTGCTCATTCAGAGGGAAATTGTTTGCAGGAGGAAATTGCTTTCACCTGAAAACAAAAGAGGACCATAATGCTCTAAAAAAGTGATGCTGTCAAATAAATGAGGCATGAATGAGCCAAAACCTCTCTATGGACATTTTTAACAGCCTTCTGTCAGTTTGTGGTACATTGTAAAATAGTTTAGTACATCTTCAGCTTGTTTAGAAGTCTT
>NW_010156254.1:4209-39116 GCF_000695765.1 Mesitornis unicolor
GGCTTGGTCAAGAATGTCTGCTCTAATCCTCTGGAGAAAAACAGCACATGCTGTCCATTAGCAACTGTTTTGAGTATCAGAGGAACATAAATGATATCTTGAAAAGGAGCAGTAAGGAAGTCTTTTACGTAAAGTACCATATGCAAGTGTATTTCTCTGTCTATGTGTTTGCCAATGCATATCACAGAAAGAGAGAGAATGACAGGAAAAGAGAAGTGGGAGAGGATGGGAGCTTCTAAAAGGGCATAAGTCAACATCTTCTGAAGGCTGAGAGAGGAAATAATGAATTCTGAAAACTGTTTATTTTTAAGCTATGCTAACTGGAAGAGTGCTGGTTTAGTTTTATCTGGGACTCTTTGCTAATATCAGAATCTGCAATGCTATTTTAGTTGAATCTTAATGGATAGCTGAGTTTTACAGAATGCGTTAATAGTTTATGAAATACAGAAATAGCCTGGAAGAAGAAAATCCTGTTAATGTGCTAGTTTGGTTTGAAAAGAGTTACAAACAACGCAAACCTCACTAAACTGATTTATCTCCTTTCAGTTGAATTTAGACAAAATAGTCTAGCCCTGTTGAGGATCGTATTTCTGGCTGGTAAGGGGGTTTTACTCCGGCTCTTCAAGTACCAGGATATTCCGCCTTCCTTCCTGTCTCCATTACAGCAATCATATCAGACATAGATTTGCCATTATTTGTAAATCACGAAGGAACTTTAGCTTAGGGCAGAAGTCTGGTTTGCTGAAATTTTAGACAGACTTAAAGCAAGTGTAATAAAACATCTCTCATGAACTTATGAACCTGTAACTCTTACAGATTTGTCTTTCATGGCTTACTGTATAAATGGTATGTATACTTTCTTTGCTAAGTATCTGTCAAAATGATGCATAGCTTTTGCATAAGATATATCTGTGGATGCATCCAAATGTGAGATAGGTCTAAGAAGGCAAGGAACATGCAAAAAAGGAGAAAATTTATCTACATACTTTAAATAGCACTTCTGAATGCCATTTATCCATCTTTCTAAATGAATCAAAGCAGTGGTGGTTAGTCCAAGGACCTTGTCCTCAATGAAAATCATATAAATTCACTAGCTTTTGGACAGAAAGTTTTTCCAATCACTCCAAGCAGGTTGCAATAAAATCTTTGTGACATACTGTTATGGAGCTTTCAGTGTGCTACATTTTTGACAGAAAAGCAATTTCAGAAATCTCAAAGAAATTGAAGTAAATGATGACTTCTCTTTAATGGAGCTTCCAAGCTATACCATGAGGTTCCCAAATGCCATGAGCACAACTGTAGAGGACTCAGAGAAAAGAAATTTTTAATTAATACTTTTTAAAATTTGTTGGAAGAGACCTCAGTTCAGCAAAATGCTGAAACAGGTATTAAGTAACATTAAAGTAGACAAGATCTAAATATAAACTTAAATTGTTTGCTAATGTGATAGCATCTGATGTGACACACTAATAAAGATATATTTCTTTAAATAATAGTATTGTAATTTTAAAATTCAGTGTCCTGAACAACAAACATAAGCTTTTCAGTATCACAGTTAATAGTTGTATTAACTGTTTTCAAGAATACCGTAAGCTTCATCTTTCTCCTGGTCTAAACCCTTAAAAGTAGCAGTCATGCTACAAAGACAGCTAGGTTTTATCAGAAGGACATGAGAACAGAGACCATATGTTTCTGAAGACATTTCAAAATGCCCTAAAGACATTTTGAAATGGCTTAAACACATTGTATAAACAAAATACTTGGTGGAGAAAGATTTCTATTGTCATTTTTGTAGAATGCTGTGCCTAACTCATTCTTGAAAGATGTGACCATCTGAAACTCATTCTGTCTTTTGCTTCAATATTTTATCCTTCCAAATCCAATATCCTTTAGGTCTCCATTTCTGACCTTGCTCCTTCCTGTTTCCACCCACAGAAGACAAATGTCACTGGCCAAAATGGAGGTTCTTGTGACATATTCTTATCTCTGTATTTGCAGTCTAAGCATAATAAACCTAATGTATCTTCAAGATGTTAAAACCCCCCAGATCTAAAGGGCCTAGTATGTGTTAGACTTCTTGAGGCTGTGCAGGTCAACCTTTCACAAAAAATGCCGAGTTCTTCCAGATGTTAAGCATCTTGTTTCATGCTACTACTCATGTTGGATCGACAGTAATCTGGATATCTGGAAAAATGACTAAATCCTACATTTTTTCTTGGGGCAAGAAAACATGTCCTGGTACAAACAGACACTAGGGTTCTATCTCTGGGTGTGACAGAGAGCACAGAGCCGGCTGCAGTTTCCTATACCAACTTTCCTTCCTAACTCACTTTCTGATAAACATGATTGTTTGCCAGTAAGAAACTGTATCCTTAAACTGAGAGAAGAATGATGAGGAAGAAAGCAAAATATTGTTACTGTTTTGTTTGTTTAAACCAAGATAATGCATGCCTGGTACTAGTACATAGGTACTGCGTGTTTTTTAACTACCCACATATTTGAAAAAATTATTTCCAAGGAAAAATGTCTTGCTTACTGAACAGGACATGAAGGAGGACTGTGTCTGTCAAAAGTCTCAGTTGAAAAATCAATTCTGAAGAATTCTGTCTCCAGAATAATAACAAACGTCTTTGACTGTGCCAATAGTTTACTCTGTTTTTCCAGGTAGCGAAGACCCTGAAGGACATGTAAATTTGGTAAGAGCTGTTACTCATTTTTAACCATTTAGTCAAATACTAACAGAAATATACTGTGTTGCTATACAGTTAAAAGCAAAACATGTGGGAATTCATAGAATCATAAAATGATAGCATGATTTGGGTTGGAAGGGATCGTAAAGATCACCTAGTTCCAGTTCCTCTGCCATGGGCAGGGACACCTCCCACTAGACCAGACTGCTCAAAGCCCTGTCCAACGTGGCCTTGAACACTTCCAGGGAGGGGGCATCCACAACTTCCCTGGGCAACCTCTGCCAGTGTCTCACCACACTTCAGTAAATATTTTCTTCCCAGTATCTAATCTAAATCCACCCTTTGTCAGTTTAAAGCAAATACTCCTCATCCTAACACTACATGACTTTGTAAACACTCCTTCCCCAGCTTTTATGTAGTCCCTCTTCAGTACTGGAAGGATGCTATAAGGTCTTCCCAGAGCCTTCTCTTCTTTAGGCTGAATAACCTCAACTGTCTCAGCCTGTCTTCATAGGAGAGGTGCTTCAGCCCTCTGATCACCTCTGTGGCCCTCCTCTGGACTCGCTCCAACAACTTAATGTCTTTCTTATGCTGGGTGCTGCAGAACTGGATGCAGTACTCCAGGTGGGGTGTCACCAGAGCAGAGTAGATGGAGAGAATCACCTCCCTTGACCTGCTGGCCACACTTCTTTTGATGCAGCCCAGGATGCAGTTGGCCTTCTGGGCTGCAACTGCATATTGCCAGCTCATGTTGAGTTTTTCATCAACCAACACCCCCAAGTCCTTCTTCTCAGGGCTGCTCTCAAGCCGTTCTCTGCCCAGCGTGCATTTGTGCTTGGGGTTGCCCTGACCCAGTTGGAGAGCCTTGCACTTGCCTTTGTTGAACTTTGTGAGATTCACACAGGCCTACATCTTAAGCAATTCTTTCATCTTTTCTAGGTCCTGCTTTTCATGGCACAATTTAGTGTCCAGATTAAATGATCTAAATATCATATTCTTTCTCTAAAATGTGGTAAAAGAGTTAACATGATATTTCTTTTTATTATGTAGAAGAGTGATAACGTGAATGATCCACCCTTTAGGTTCTCTTTTTGTTTGATCACTTCTTGTTTTATATAGTTAATATTTCAGAGAAAGAGAAGGATACAGAGAAAAGGAGAAAAAGGGAAAGAAAGGGAAAGAAAGAGAAAGAAAAAGAAGTAGAAAAATATGTCCTCTGTAAATGTGCAGTAAGTGCTTGAAAGATAAGAATGATCCTCTTGCAAGACCAATTTAAATAGCAATCAAGCCAGTCATTGCTCATACTTCCTTTTTCTTGAGTTTCTGTTAGTTTATTCTCCTTTTATTAGGTGACAGAAGAATCAGGATGGCACCTGCTGTAGGTACTTTCACTGTTGTTATCTCTGTAGTCGGAGACTCTTGTATTTACACATGCTTAAGGGTGCACCCTTCAAAGCTGCCTAATCTGCTTCTTCAGCGCATGACTGAATTTCTTCCTGACCATATCTGTAGTTTAAAATTACAGTATGAGCTTAGAGTAAGTGTATCTACCTATACATTATTTTAGGTATGACTTATCTTTCAAATGACTATTAATAAATCCCAAACTAAGTGCCATGTCAGCCTTTCATTATTCTACACAAGACAAATGGGGAGGAACCAGTGATACTTTCTAGCTCTTGGTAAAGTAATATCAAGAGTTTCAGCACACTATTCACTGCCAAAATAACTGCCCCTTTTTATGCTTAAACCTGTTACGTACCAGAAATATTACCAGTCAGCTGCAAGAATGGAGGGCCCTGACAGAAAGTCAAATGGCAAGACTTTGTCATGGCACTTGTTCAAGCAGCAGGTGTACGGACAAGATGCCAGGCATCATCTTCCAGTATATGCTTCTACTGTCTACTCCTGCAGACACAGTAATTTTCTGTTCAACGTATCTTGCAGCACATATCCTGCAGCAGTGTCTGCAGAACTACTTTACTGGTATGTGTTGGCTCCTAAGAACAATAAGAATCCTTGGAGAATTATTTCTTTAAGAGCATTTAACTGACTTTCACATAGGAAACACTTAGAGATGAGGAAAATACCTAGCCGGTGCTCTTCTGGCTTTCACATCTGGCAGCAACTATTTAGCTCTGAGGTAATGTAGTAGATGATAGCAAATAAATATGCTAGGACTGGGATTCAACTGCAGGTGGTCGCCAACCAATTGTGTCTGGGTGTTAATGAGTGAGTTCTCCAAATTCAGTTACAGTCAGTGGAGGTTTAAAAGATTTATCATTGGAGTCTCATGTGCCATATAGCTGATCAGTATATTTGTTTATTTGCACTTGAACTGAATCCTCTGCAGACTTCTTTACAGGTACCAACCAAGGCATAAGTTAGTTGTGTAAAGCAGGTCAAGCAATGTTTCAATTGTCATAGAATATCAGAGATGTCCTTGTGAGTCTGACAGAGGAGACCTCAAGCATAAGCATTGCTGTGCTCCATCAAACTTGATGTTTGACATAGAAAGTGAATGTCATGGTTAGTGTTACAAACTGACATTTCTATTAATGCATTTTTTCAATGTAACAGGCTGAGAAAGAATATTGGCTGAGAGGCAGGCTGCAGAGGCAGCAGAAGGGCCAGAGGTGACGGCTGCAGAGAGCTCTGCATGCCACAACCAGCTGCAGAACTGAGCCTGTGGATGTTCAGTGCAGTCCTTTTGGGAAGGGGCTGCTATTATGTGGGTTCCTTAGGAGCAAGGCCTTGTTTTTTTCCAAAGTTTCTGGCATTAATAGCTTCCTGACACATAAACCAGATCTTAATGTTAAACAATCATCCTGGTAGCTGGAAAGGATGGTTCTGCTTCTAAACAAACAAAGAATGTGGAGTATGTGTTGTGTGCATAATGTATGGTCGTAGTTGTGATGATCAAGGGATATTAGGCAGAGTTTGGAGGTAATAGTAATGTCTTATTAGACTAGCCTTGCCTTGCTTAAATAGATAAATAGCCTTTTCAGGGTTAGAGGTTGCTACAGAAACGTAAGAATTTCCATCTGTAAAGCCCTAAACTTTTAGGACCACAAGAAAAACAAGGGCACAGAGATGACTTGCCCACCAAAGGCCTCTGTTCTAAGCAATGCCCAGAGCAATTCCTGTTATTCACAAGTCAGCTGAATATAATTTTCATCTCAGCTTTTTTCTCCTTTTAGTGAACCAGATTCAGAAGGCTGGTTGGCTGAAACCAAAGTCTTCCATGCTGTGTGTGATGTGTGCTGCAGTACACGTGGGAAGTAATCTTTTTTTTTTTCTTTTTTTTTGTTCTGTTAGTGCTTGTACTGAATGACTGCAAGGATTGTCTCCTGTTCTTTCAAAAGCAAGTAATTCATTAGGATGCTTTACCTTTACTAAAAGACATGTTTTCAACTTCAGCATGGCCACTGGCCAGAAAAGCAATTTCCTTTTTTTTTTTTTCCCTTCAAAAATAGAGGTTGGAAACCATCAGCCTGTATCAGGAAGTTTTAAAGGTGAAATAACATTCGCTCCTTTAACATGATAAATGGAAGAAATAGGATACACTAATGAAAGAGAGAGGGCATAGCAATTAAAAATACCAGGAGAGGGTGGTACACAAGTCTATCCTCATGTTATCTTAAAGTAAATTAGCATGAGAGGTTAAAGAAGCCAGACTTCTTTTACTTCATAAATTACTCGGCTTTCAGTACAGGTTTTACAAGAGCACATATTACTTACCTGAACAACTGATAGTGTGGTATTTATCACATGCTGCCTCCATTTGTAAGGTCATAAATTCCCGTGCTGTGGTTGCCTGTAACTTGTTTTAGTGCTAAGTGTAGCAGTAAAATGCTGGAAGAAAATCTATAGGTTCAGCTTATAATACCTGACTCTGTATTTTATCCTATCTTGAAGGAAGTGAGAGATAAGCCTGAAGTTGCCTAAAATAAAAAGATATAGGAATAATTGCTACTTAGTGTCTTAACTATCATTTATACATTGATTCCTGACATTTTAATGGATGAGGAAAGAGAACTTTAGCTTCCTACATTAAACCAACTTACTCCAGCTTGGTATCTCCCCTGAAACTGTTGCCCCTTGAAACTTAAACACATAAATTAATACAAAGATATAATTTCAAACTATACAATCCACACATATTAAAATATACTGTATTTATAGTATATATTTTACATTTATGTAAGTTATTAGAAAAAAAAGTTTCTCTACTCTTTTTGCATGTGTCCTGTTTTGACATTGTTTTCATTCCAAACAACAATCAGGCTTTTAAGTTGCAAAACTTTTAGGGCAGAAACTTAGCTTTTGCTTTCTTATATGTGAAAGCAGCCACAGTGATTTTTTCACCTAAAAGGTTATCAGGCACTGGAACAGGCTGCCCAGGGAAGTGGTGGAATGACCATCCCTGGATGTATTTAAAGGATGGGTAGATGGGTAGATCAGGTACTTAGAGACATAGTTTAGTAGTTGACAGGTTATGGTTGGACTCGATGATCTTAAAGATCCTTTCCAACCAAATGTTTCTGTTATTCTATGATATGCCATTTTTTTCCTGCTCCTCAATGCAAGTTTACTTCACCTCTTCTGTCACACATGTTACATACAGATATTTGAAAATAAGATGCCACAACATGCCTGTTCATCTGCAGACCTCTGATATTGGTTTGCCACTGTCATATGGTGTGACTTGGTTGGAAGTAGTGGAGGGACCTGCTCCAGTCATGTGCATAAAAGCTGTATCTGCAGCTAATGCTAAATTTACTTCAAAGAGAAGCTATAAGATAGACACATAAGTTATATCCATTTATGTCAAATATGGCAAATTAAATACTCTGTAAAGAGGGATCTAAATATTTTTCTTCTATTGAAAAAAAAAGACAATTACCTGACACCAAGAGGTTGTGAATATAATGAAATTCAGCCGAAGTATGAATTTTTAAAGCTATTCACACAGAATCACAGAACGTTAGGGATTGGAAGGGACCTCAAAAGATCATCTAGTCCAATCCCCCTGCCGGAGCAGGAACACCTAGATGAGGTTGCACAGGAAGGCGTCCAGGCGAGTTTTGAATGTCTCCAGTGAAGGAGACTCCGCAACTTCTCTGGGCAGCCTGATCCAGTGCTCTGTTACTCTCACTGAGAAGAAGTTTCTTCTCAAATTTAAGTGGAACCTCCTGTGCTCCAGTTTGTGTCCATTACCCCTTGTCTTATCATTGTTTGTCACTGAGAATAGCCTGGCTCCATCCTCGTGACTCTTCAGCTTCATTCAGCTTCAATGATAGCTCTGTAGTAATAATATATTTACTGAAATGTCAATTTTTTCTGCACTTGACAATGAGACTTTTTCTTAAGAGCTATTCCTCAGACCGTTTAGGAAAAGTATTCTTCTTTTAGAATACATGGTTAGAAACTTTTTTACCCGAAGTATTTTAAACAGTTCAATTTCTTAATGAAAAAAATGTTGTTTCAGTTTTCTCCAAAACTCAAAAATTGGTTTCTGAATTTGAATTACTGCCAAGGTTAAACATGTTCAGACTAACTCCTAGTAAAAAATCAGATGGTTTTTGTTCTACATTTATTCACTGCAAGTGTCTAAAAGGAGTCATTGCCCATCTTCTATGTCCTACAGTTAAGAAGGGGAGGTTTCTCATGGTTATTTCCAGTGGACCTTAGTCTGTTTTTGATTTGTTGAGGATTTTTCTTGTTTGTTTGTTTCATAATTTATAGGATATCTGTTCCTGTTGCTTTATGATAACTTGCTTCTTATACTGATTTCCTTTTGCAGAAGAATTAGGTTGTCTTGAAAACAGTCAGGAATATGTTGCTTACTGCATATCTAGTGTGTATTTTAGACTGTTAGGAGTTTATGTCCAAAAAAATTATGGTTTCTTTACAGATATCTGTAAAAGTTGCTCTTCTGAGGCATCATGAGATGGAAACAGTTTTGCTATTGATACCTTAATAATTTTCTCAGCTGCTGAATCTGATTGTAACACTACTGGAAATCAAGCTGTACTGTTTTGTGCTTTGCATTTCCCTAATAGGTATGACATCTGCTTGAAGGCTCCTGGAGTATGGTCAATAATGCTGCTGGCAGGTTTTGCTCTTTTCTGCATTTTGCAGATGTTACATCCAGTTGTGCTCAGTTCTCTGCCCCTCCTGAGGCTCCCATGAAAAAACTGTGGTGGTATGCACGTATATATTTTCTGCTACATAACTGACATGAAGAAGACTTTCTCAGATCTGTTCAACACTACGACATCTGTCCTTTGTGACCATAGGCATATCGCTTATGAGGTTTTCAGACCTTCATATGTCCTGTTACATGGAGAAACAGATTCTTCTGCTGATAGCCATGTACAGTTGCTAAAATTTATTCAAATTTAATTGAAGATTTTTGTGCATTATGATGTGTACTTACCAAAAAAACAAACCACAAATCCTAATAAAAAATGAGAAGTTTACATGTTAAGCAGACCATACCTACCCTGTTTTACTCTCATGGATATAGAGCAGAACTAATCCTGTATGTTAGGGAAGCTAAGGCAGGAAAATTAAATTACTTCATCAGAGTTTTAGAGAGCTGTGTCAAAATCAAGGTTCAAAATCAGATGTTCTTTTGCATAACGTTCATGAAACTTTCTCCATCTATATGCATCTTATCTATTTATGGCTTAATTCAGAGACCTAAATTCAGGCATTTAGTGACATTTGAGATGACTTAAGGTCTCTAGGGCATGCTCACATGCCTAGGAGATATGACACAGGACCTGGGGAGACCCAAGCTCTTCTGATGCAGCATTGCAGGGGAGCATGATATTCTAAAGTATCTCAAAAAACATTTTATACCCGTGCTTAGGTAGCTGAATCAAGTCTTTGCATATTCTTTCTGTTCTGTTCACTTATTGACATTTGGATAGTGGATTATCCAGTTTATTTTCTGTCAGAAGACAGAGAAATATCTTAAAACAGCTCCAGTGACAAGCAATTGCCAAGACCATGCTGATCCTGCAATTTTGGATTTATTTGGAGTCCTGAGAAGAAAAACCAAAGAGCTGTTATGAGAGCTTCATAGGTGAGCCCTGAATGAGCCCTGGTCCCCTAATTGTGTATACTGCACTGCTTTGCCTCATGAAATGCATGTTTTTGTTTGTTTTCATGGTCACACAGGGACAAGGAAAGCAGCAGTTGATGTGCACTGGACTACTGAACCAGTATGAAGCTGGGATTTGGTTTCTGGAAACATCTCAGACTAGCATTAGAAAATCTTGCCTGGATGCTGTGACACAGATACAGCTACTAGTTGAAGAAACCAACCATTACATAGCTTGTGGCAATCTTAGAACTAGGCAATGTCTTAAAAACCAGAAGTCACTACTTTAAAGGACTTTAAAGGAGAGAAAGGGCAAAAATGTTGAATTTCCTAGGAAATGGAAATAACTTTGTAATCCACACAGCTTGAGTCTGCTGTGAAGAAAACAGCTGTTTTCAGTTTAACAACATAAGACAAAAACATAACATAAGACTATCCATACTGGCTCAGACTAAGGATTCATCCTGCTTTTAGTTGTGAAAGACATCAGACACCTGGGCAAGAACACGACAAGGAATCAAGTAAATATACCTTGCAATATATTCCCTGTCTAAAGCCATTTAGGGTTTTGCAGATAGTTTTCGTTTATAATATGAAATAAATACTATTACTCCTCCCTCCATTTTTTATAGTTGCTTTCTGAATTGTGTGGGAAGGAGATCAACAACAAAAATGCATCTTATTTGAAGAATCACTTCCTTTTTGTTTGTTTTGAACCTGAGTTTCATGGTACTCCTGTCACTGGGAAGTGCTCTTCAGGGTACTTATAGCAGTATTAATGAAAGAGATCTCAGGGTAATCATTAGCAAGTGGTTAGCCTAAACTAATTTTACATAGAGGACTGAGAAGTCTCTGTATAGTAATAGCAGTAGTTGGTGTCTACTGAGCCTGAGCTTTTGCTAGGAACAGAGAAGTGAAAGGCTCTTTATTCTGCTCTCACTACCAGTCTCCTGCACTACACAGTCCTCCAGGGCACAGGATTTAAATGTTCAGCAAAATTATTTCCTCTAATACGACAAAACTTTTCATGGTGAAAGCCCAGCTGGAGAGTTGCACCTTTTATCAGAGTCTAGCACTGTGTTATTACTAGTACCCTGAAAGTAATTTGTGACAATAAGGAAAGAAATAGGGGCTATCAATCAGACTGTCAGTTCCTGTTTCAACTAGAACACATTCAAACAACATATTGTAAACCCAGATCTTTCAGTGTGCCACTTCAAGAAATCTTTTCTTGCTGATTTGCAGCCTTAGAAGGAGGAACGCTTTGCTAGATGCTGGTAGTGCTCCCTATTTAATTTAGTGTAAATACATAAAATAAATTTTCTAGATAACTGGCTGTGTCCTCAGTCCATGTGTACCCAGGCTGTATTTTTTCCATAGATGCAAAACAGATTTACAGCTTAAAAGTAAGTGCAGCAATAAAGGAATATTAGTAGTAATAGGCTTGTGCCAAGTTTTATGACCAACTACAATAAAAAAAGAGTTCAGCAACTTTGAATAATGGGATCTGTCAGATCCTACTCACTGTTTCCTAGTTTCTGGTGGTAAACTCAAAATCTACATAAAGACAATGTATTTGATTCTTTAATTCAAAATAGAATACATGTAGTATTATTACAATTTCAAGAGACTAATGCTAAAAAAATCCTAATGCTGAGTTAAATATCATGTTAAATAGTGATTTTATTTTGCATCCTGTGAGATATTGTTCTCAGCTGAATCTTGAATCTTCTTTATTTGGAAATGTAACATATTCAGTCTGAAATTAAAAGTTGTAATCTATGTTGTCAGTGTAGCTCAATCTTTTACAATTCAACATATAGTGCTGTAGAGGAGTGACTATAATAACAACATTATAATATTATAAATGGTATTAAGGCATTAAATAAAATTGTATCTAAGATAAAAATCAAGCTAGCAGATAGATAACTGTGCAAAAGTTGTCATATCAGTGGTACAAATGAATTTTTTGGTCTAAGCATACGAGGGGAAGTGAGGTTTGTCTAACAGAGTATTGTTTTTTTTTAACATATAAATACAGATATCTGTAAAACCAAGCACGTTTCTAAGTAAGTTTTGCCAATTATGCCAATTGGATCTAATAGTGTAAAAAATGGCAAGCAAGTATAGAGTTTTCTGAAGCATGCACTCCTTTGTATGAATGAGGCAAGGCCTAACATAACTAATTAGACTAACAGATCCAACTGAAAGCTTGTCTCCTTTTCAAACTATAACACAGTAAAAGAAATTGCTTCTTTCTGCAAATGTTGTGTGCATAGAAAAGACAATATAAAAATGCACTATTTTTTCTGTTTATTACTATTTAAGAAAACAAAATCATGTAGTAACTAATTTTGATAATTTTTTTCCTTTAAAAAAAATCTGTTCATTTTATCATATTTATAGAATGCCGTGAGAGCAGCCAACCAACCAAAGGTATTATTAGACAGGGGTTGTTTGGTAGCCCCTGAGGGAGACCTGTGCTCTAGGGGATAGCATGCCTCCCAGTACTCCCTGAAGCAGCACAGACATATCCTGCCACAGGGAGACCTGCTGGGCAGAAGTGCATGCTGGATTTTCTAGTTTTTGTTCAAACATGCCCTGCAGGACTTCCAACTCTTTCCACCCTATGAATGTGCATAATTTCAAAGGCCATCTTAAATAGTACTCCAGCCTTCTGAATCTTCTTCCCATGGAGCATACATCTCCAAGAGAGCGATTTTGTGCCACTAGTGGTCAGACTTTCATGGGAGTGCAGTACCTGGCATTCTGCTCTTTTTCTATAATCTGCTTCACTATTTTAATGCCAAATAGGTTAGGTCTCTAAAATATCTGAATCTGAAAACAGGCAGTGAGTTCTTCAGAAACTTTGGACTGAGGCATCCAAAATAATAAAAAAAAAAAATTGGAAAATTGCTTTAAAATCTATGATGTACATTAGAAGTATGACATTTTCAAATATCTTCATAAGTCATGACAGGGGAAAGAAGTCTTCAGAGTTTCCATCTTCCATGAGCATATTTTTCCTTGCTGTATTGAGAACCTTCCTTTCTGCTGTATTGTGTCTCGGGATTAGTCACATCACGTTACATTCCTACTTTCTACATTTATTTTACCAATTTGGCTGGAGTATGACAGATCTTATCGTGTTTGGCAGGATTTGTTTTGATGATGAATGGCTCTGTAAGTCCTTGCTTGCAAAGTATGACAGTCCACATGCATATTCTTAGCTCTCACTCAATTTGTTATTTTCGTTGTACAAGTTTTTATATAATTCTGATGAATTTTTGTGTATTTTAATTAAGGTACAGATATCTAAAAACACATTTTGAAGGGGGGAGGTGGTGTATGTCTGAAAAACAACCCTCTGAAATTCCACTGAATTTTGAAGAGAGAGCACACGTAAGTTTTAAAAACCTATTCTTTTTTAAGCAAGATTTTATTTGTGAAAATAAAAACTGTACTGTTGTAGAGACAGCCCTTAAATTACAGCAAATTGACATTTTCACAGTTGTTTAGATTTGGTCATTTTCATGATCTTCTATTAGTAATTTATGAATAGTCATGAAAAAAAAAGTGTAAACTAGAATATCTGGCAAATGTTTATTCTTTAATACGTATACCTAGGCAATGGAAACAGTTTTACTTAAAATAATTCACTAGTTGTTGATTTTATGTTTTAAAAATCTGTCATCTTCTCAGGGAACAGATAGCATATTACTTGATGTAGGCAGCATAAAGGAACAAAGCGCATGTTTTGTGAATGCACAATCTAAAATTTATAAACTAATTATGTACAAAACCTGACGTGTAGAGTTCTTGCTTGTATATTGGTGACTGCACCACCGTATCATTGCCTTTAATGGTATTTATTACAGATTTAAATATTTGACAGCACAAACTGTCAATTCCAAGCAATCCTTAATATTTAGAAGAGGAGATTAAAAAGTACAGTTTTCTTATTCACGACAAATTGAACTAGAACAGTTGCATAGACAATTTATTCTGTTGGCAAAATCAACATTTTATTTCTGTGGTGGATAAGCTCTTTTGATCTGAGGCTTTGAGAAAATATAGACTGAAATGGAAAACACTGAAGGAAACGATATATTTTTTTACACACTGTTCTGAACTTAGCTTATTACAATGATTATTTTGAAATGAAAGTAGCCTCTGCATCAGACACTTATAATAATATTTTAAAGGAATGTCTTCACTATCAGAATTAAAAGTATATAATTTTACTCTAGTCATCTAATTTTAAAAATAGATTAGGCAAAATCTTAAACAAGTGAAATTTGTTCTGTGTTTGCGGGTTAAAATATTCACTGATAATTCATAAATTCATAAAATTGATTTAGAATTGATTTAGAATAGTTATCTATGTCATCAGCTTAGATAACAACATTTGCAGCTCCTCAGTTTCCAATAATATGTCAAAAGAATAATTACATTATCATGTAGTATTCAAGTCACTGGGGAGGCAGTCTTGAGATCTCATGAAATTACCAGTGCATTGCTCTAGGAACACCTGAAAGTTATAGAAATAAAAGGGCACAAAGAGTAGAACTGACTGCAGTTTCTCCATGTTAAATCTCATTAGGATGGATAATAATGAATTAATCACTGATGTAGAAAAAAATATTTTCTTAACCCAATTAATAAGAATCTGGTTCAGATTTTATATGTATCCAAAGAATGACCCAGGCCAGTAATGAAAATACCTATCTTCTTTGAAAGCTAATTTCTCAAAGTTGAAAGCAATTGGTGACAATATTGAAGGAAAACCCCTCATTACTAATGAGTTGTTGTTTAGGTCCTATGACTACAAAGCCCAATTTTATAATCACAAAAGATAACTTTTTTATTGAAAGCTAGATTAAAAATGCACAATGAAGAGAGAAAGTTAAAAAATGGGTGAGACCAACAGCTAAAATAAAAGCAAAGCATTACAGACTGCAGCTAAGAATACAGCCATGAGATAAGGGAAGCTAAAGCTATAAAGTTCAAAAAAAATCCAAACTTCTCTATCTCATCTGTGTAAGGAAATGACAGGAATTATTTAAATTACTAGAAACAAATTACTAGCTGTGATATAGGTCCTGTATGACATAAAAACATTAAGTAAAGGCAAGGTTATTTAATAAATAGCTATTGTCAGTCACATAACAACATCAGATGTATTCATCAAAGTTTCTGTTTTGTAATTGAAGTAGGAGAATTTGTTCATATCTTTCAATGCTAATGAAGCACATTCTAATTCATCAGTAGCTGGAGCAGTCATTAAATGACAAAATTAAGAGTGAAACATTTTTAGGTCCAGTAGGTTGTATAACTTGTAGCCAAGAGTATTAAAGGAATTGGCAGATGAGCTCTTTGAGCTCATGTTGGTTTTAAACAAGCCTTACAAAATGGGGGACTTTCCAATATGCTGAAAAAAGCTATTGTTGTTCTAATATTTTAAAAGAGAAAATTTATGACCCACAGAAGTATATTTTGATATTGACTCTGAGCAAAAGACTCATGGGTGAAGCAGTCACTAAAAAAAATAAAGGATATTTGCATAATTAATTCCAGTCAACATACTTGAGAAGCATAGATCATTTTTCAATGAGCATATAGGCCTGTTTTTTCAGCCTGACTATTCTAACAGAAATTTATGTCTGTACCATATTTGACTTTGTTTCATAAGACATCTGAAATATTGCAATATAGGAAAATAATGAGAGACAATACTAGCCAGGCTGAAATCTGGCGAACAGATTACAAAATGTATCTGTAAGTGGGAACGTATATATTCCTAAAACAATGTCACAGAGATCCGAGCTCATTGTCACTTGAAGCTGGCAAATTAAGATTAAGATTTAAGACTTGTGATCTTAAACAAAATATGGATTTGTTTTGGCAAATGTTCTAGATGGCAAAAAAGCTGTTGGAAAGACAAATAACCACAGTGATAGATTGCTAATAAAATTGAGATGCTTGGTAACAAAGGTTCTCTTAAAGAATGTAATTTATGACAACTGAGAGAGCGTGTGCTTATGAGCTAAGAATGTATGGGTGAAAAAGGTGGTTAAAGTGAGGTGGAAAATAATGCTTCAATGCAATGGTAGCTTTTACATTAGTAGAGATGTCAGCAGACAGTCGTGTGTGTCTGTGGTATGCGTGCTCACATGCATATACAACACAATGGAAGCTTAAGAATAATATTATACAAAACAGGAACAATGTAGGTTAAGTATCAATAAGAGGACACTAACAAGATGAGAGTATTTAATGTTAGCTATTAGAAAAGATAAAAGTTCATTGCCTTGCAGAGGACCTTGTAACATTTTCCTTAGCATCCCTCTTTCTATCCGTCTGTCTCAAGCTGCCATGTGCTTGTCTCTGTGAGCTTAAGGAGACCTGGAAACTTGCCCACTGAAAGCCATTCCATGAATGCAAGTGAACTCTGTAGCATTTTTACTGAACTTGTTTCTCAACAACAAAATCTACCTTATACAGCTTCATTAAGAAAAGGATGACGCAAAGTTAAGCAATCAAATGTAACCACTCTGTTAGAGATGAAACCAAGGGATAGGCAGTGTGCTGGGATCTTTTATGTTTCTTCTGGGCATCACTTTTGTGTTTAGGTCTTGTTCCCTCAAATCAATTTCTCTGTTGTACGTTCATGTTCTGTTTGTTGTGGTGCTGAGTTTGGTGCTAGCACTTGTGCCAGATGAGCTTGGCTCAAGAGAAAAAAAGGAAAAGTACAAAAAGCAACACTCACCCAATGCAACCCAACCAAATAAAAAAAATTCAGAAAGATTTTATCAAAGATAGTTCTGAAGACGATGGACCCCACTGTCCTGTGGACAAGAGCTGTCCCTGCTTCAGGGTCATGAAAGATATCAGCTAACACTGGTTCTCCGTGTTGAATTATAGATAACAAGGCAAACGCACAGATGTTCCACAGAACTTTATTGGGTATTTAATCTGCGTAGTGCAGAGATTCAACTCGAAGAAACTGCGGTGTCTCTTGTATCTTTACTTCTTGTAAGATGTTTAAAAATTTGAAAAAAAAAATGAGAAGAGCTCAATTATGAGGTTGCACAATGGAACTACTAAACATTTTCACAGATTATATGCAAATATATTGTCTACTTTCCCCAAACCTGTTTTCTTTATAAAAATTAAGTGGTTTTTCTTACACATGCTTTGCATCATGCAGTCTCACTAAAGCTGAGATACATGTTGCTGCAAGCACTTAATGTTGCTTTCCTTTCACATAAGCAGGCTTAGCCAAACCTGTGAGGGAACGTGATTTTTAAAAATTGTTTGGCAGGCATGTGCTATAACTCATGGATGAAGAGGACGGCCTTCAGCTTAGTTCATGGAGAGGACTACTGAAAGAAGTAAGAATTTATCAATTCATCCATTCCCATGTCCCAGGGTGGACAATAAGAAGTAGGCATTGTCTATCGCATCTTGGAAGTTTGGGGACCAAGCTTAGTTTTGAATTACAGCTCCCCTGTTATCCACCTTGCCCATACACTGATCTAACTTAAACTCTAGACTGCAGAAAGTCAGCTGGTTTTCCAGTCAGGGAATTTCAGGCTTTGTAGGGTGGGAGACAGGAAATGGACAGGAACAAGATTAATTCTTGGCCTTTGCTCCAAGCAGGCAGAATGGATGCAGCTGACCCAAGCCACATGGGTGTGCAAACTTGACCTTAAACTCACGTACAGATATCAAAACCATTTTTTTGCCCTAATTAGAAGTGCATAAAAATTAAATATTTCACATTCATTCTTAACTATATGTTCCATATTACTCTTCCCCTGACTGAACTAAGAAGTCGAAATTCCTCCTAAGTAACAGCTGCTCTCTAAAGCCCAGCTGGCGCTCTTATAGTAAGGATGTTTGGAGAAAATCAGTAAGTCTGTGGGGCTGACAGACTTGTACGGATGTGTACTGGATCTGCAAAGATGAAATCCAGTTTCTGTATAGAGCTGAGGGTTTTTCTTTAGTCCACATCTGTCTCTCCCTCAGTGGTAAATTCTTTGCTTTGGAAAGGAGTAAGTGTAGGAAGCTCCACGAAGTAAAGCAGGTGGGAATCCAGCAAACTATATCTCCTTCCTGGTATTCTCCTGGGGAGAAACAATTGCACTGGTAATAAGAAAGCAAAAGATGCTTTTTCAAGTATGTCAAGAAATTATGATTATTACACAATAGAGAAGCCTATGGGAACCCAGGGGAAGAGCTGCATTTAGTCATGTCATCACAAGGGGTTGGATGGTCACAGAACATTTACTCCAAGATTTGGCTGGCCTTTCTTTGCACCTTCAGTTTCAACCTCTTGCCCAATCCCCCTCTCACTCTTCTGTTATCCAGCAGAATCTGGAAAGAAATCATTAAACAGAATAGCTGTTCCAAGAGCAGCTGCTTGCAAGGCAGCCCTGGGAGTTTATGGCAGTTCCTGTGCTGTGCTCAGTGCTCTCGTGTGTGTCCCTGGCAGCTCCCTGCTCCCACTGCTCCAGCACGAAGTTGCGTGCAGTCTCTGCAAAAAAAAGTGGAAAGAAGTGAGAGTGGAAAGAAGGGGACAGTGTGGCTCTTTTCATGAATTACCTGTGTGCAGAGGAGCTACTGCTTTTGATATGATGGGGTTTCTCCCTCACTTTTCTTTCTTTGTTTTTCTGTTTGACACTTTGTTGTTGCTTGCTTTTTCACTCTTTATCTCTTTCTATGTTCTTTACTTTCTTTTTCACTGTACTTGCATGTTCCTTCACCACTTTTTATCTTCTCCTTCTCACGCTTCTCCCCTTACCCTCCTACTTTTGTAAATTTAAGTTCCTCTTGCTGTAAGAGATATTTGTTTCTCTCCATTTCCTCACCTATTTCCTTCCTTTCTTTTTTTCCTGCTGTTCTTCCTAAACTGCTTCTCCTCCTTCCTTTTCTGCCTGAGTTTCTTTTCTCTGCTCTTTTCTGCACTGCTCCCTCCCCTCTTTCCAAATCCCTGCTCCGTTATTCCTTGTCTCTGGATGCAGGTGCTACAGCTGCAGGAATCTGAGGCACTCCCAGGGTGGGGGGAAGTGCCACATGGATCACTCCCACCCTGCAAGCGAAGGGAGGAGGGTGCTGCGCGTGCAGGTCTTGAGACAATGGTTCCTGTCAACAGGATGTGGGAGTTTTATTTAAATGTGGGAATGTCCCATGAAAATTGGGACATCTGGCACTCTTACATTCCATGTCTGACTTTGGCTTCATCTGCTGTTGTTATGAGTGTCATACACATGGGTAATTTCACAAGCCATAGGAGTCAGAGTACACAATAGATTGCACTGCAGATGGTATGCCTGCCCTTAAAAGGACTGGGTCTTGTAAAGTCACAAAGACTGCAGCTTGGCATATGCTGGAAAGAGAAACATAAACTTGGGAATGACAACTTCCACCAGTGTCATTATGTGCAAGCAGAGAAAGTTAAAAATATTGCAGTCATGCTTTACATCCCAATTTAAAATCAGAAAGGGAAGAAATCATACTATGCAAATTAAAAAGAAACTAAACAGCATTAATATAGGACTCACCTCCCATACTGAACTTCAGAACACTCCATACACTAAATTGTAGGTGCCTCATTTATGTTCCTAAACTAGCGATTTACCAATAATCCTTTGAGAACCAGTGAAGAGAGTTAGACATTTTGAGAAGACCATTCAGAGCACCTAGGCTGGTCTGCTTTTTTCAAGTGGTCTATCTTTTCTATTCTGTGATTGCTTTGCTTCTAACTGAAGAATCCTTATGTGTTTCAAATTAGTTTTCCTCTTTCCTGCCTTTTCAATATCTAAAAATTCTGTATGGTTTCCTGAATATTTTCCCACAAAACATAGGCAAATAGATATTTTACTGTACATGTTTGCAGTTCCAGTCCTGTCCTTGACTTTGTAAGCAATGTGACAATATCCACTGGTCTGTGTGAACACGATGCATGTTGTAGCGATGGGTTGGCTTGCAGGTAATAGTAAAATTTCTGGCCCCAGTTATTTTGTGATTTGTAAGCACATCACCAATCAGATAGCCAGCAGAGGGAGTGCAAGTTAACTCTCTTGATGCCCATGGCTCTTGGTGCCCATGCAAGGAAATGGTTCTAAAGTAATTAGCAGAATGCGTTCATTTAAACAGGACTGATAACATGATAGAAACGAGTTGCCAGATGGATGAGACTAGTTAATGAGAAGAATGTTTTCTCTAAGCATTAGGAGGATCATATGCACAATGTCAGATGAAAAACAAACTGGCAAGAATTTAATTAATGTCATCTGCTTAATCCAGAAATCCTTTTTGGTTGTTGATTTAAATCAGATTCTTTTGCAAAAGTTCTTGGAAAAAAATCCTTTGTTTCCTTCAAGACTGTATACTTTGCAATCTGCCTCCAGAGTTATGCGTTAGGGGTGAAGGGGGAGAGGTGACAGAGGCTGCAAAGGAAAATAATTTTCTTTGGGAACTACATTCATTTCCACAATGAATTCCCTTTTCCTGCAGGAGGTAGAGTTATCTGTGTCCCAGGAATCCCTCCCTTATTTTTTAAGGCACATAGAAAATGTGCCAAAGATAAGATGACTAAAAAGCTTGTGGACATCCCATATGACCCCTAACTGTATAGATTTTTTTTTTTAATACAGGTCTTTAAATTCATTCAAGATGGGTTTAAGAGCCTTGGCAACACTTTTGGGAGATGAGAGCTGGATCCCTGTCAAATGACTGGAGTCATGGTAAGAATGCACTGCATTACACAGAATCACAGAATCACAGAAATGGTACGGGTTGTAAGGGACCTCTGAAGATCATCCAGTCCACCCTTCCTGCTAGAGCAGGATCACCTAGAGAAGATCACATAGGAACACCTTCAGGTGGGTTTTGAATGTCTCCAGAGGAGACTCCATGACCTCTCTGGGCAGCCTGTTCCAGTGATCTGTTACCCTCACACTAAATAATTTTTCCTTAGGTTTAAGTTGAACCTCCTGTATTCCAGTTTGTGACCATTGCTTCTTGTTCTGTCACTGGGCACAACCAAGAAGAGTCTGGTTCCATTCTCCTGACACCCACACTTTAGATATTTAATACTTTAATATTAATGAGACACTCCACTCCCCGTTCTGCCCCCCCCCCCCCCCCCTCCCCTCTTCTCCCCCTCAGTCTCCTCTTCTTCAGACTAAACAGACCCAGCTTTTCCAGCCTTTCCTCATATGGGAGATGCTCCAGTCCCCTCATCATCTTAGTGGCTCTGTGTTGGACTTTCTCCACTAGTTCCCTGTCCTTCTTGAACTGGGGAGTCAAGAATTGGACACAGTATTCCAGATGTGGCCTCACCAGGGCAGAGTAGAATAGAATAACCTCCCTTAATCTACTGGCCACACTCTTCTTAATGTACTCCAGGATGCCATTGGTCTTCTTGACTGTGAGGACACATTGCTAGCTCGCTGTCAGCCTGCTGCTCACCAGGACTTCCAGGTCCTTTTCACTTGAGCTGTTCTCTAGCAGGTCAGTCCCCAGTCCTGTCCTGATAGATGGGGTTGTTCTTCCCTAGATGCAGTACTCTACACTTACCCTTGTTGAATTTCATTAAGTTTCCAGGTGCCAGTTATTAAGCTTTGCCTTAGGCTTGGTAACACCTGCTTCTTTAACCACTTTACTGGACTCTTTACTAGAACTCAACCTTGTCCCATTTTATCAGTATATCTGGCATCTACTTTGAAAGAATGCTATGGATCCACTAACACACTGGGATGGGCATGAACACACTAGAGGATGGAGAGGTTAAAATCTGAAGGAAAAAGAGCTCTAATAAATCTACAGAAAACCAAAGCATTTTGAGGGTGAAACCATGTAGTTTGGATCCCACAGATGGGGAAAGTCAGTCACCATGGCCATATGATGGTTGGCTGACACCGTGGAAGCACAGTTCTATTTGAAACATTTTTGCCATGGATCAGAGAGGTGTTGTGCTTCCTTAAGAAGTATGGAGATGTTCTGCAGACATGACCCCACATTTATTATTGGATTTCCTTGGCACTCACAGTGAATGCGACAAGTAAAGACAAAATCTTTAATTTATTTCAAAGGAAGGGAATTGTGACAAATTGTTCCTTTCTTATCTTGCTCTTGTTAATCCCTGATGCCTTTCTACAAAATGCCCTGGGGGGAAATCTTATTTGTACATCGTTACTATTCTCCTCTTCCAACAATTCAGTGGTATTATAATTTCTCTTGTTTCAGTGAGATTTATGCAATGAAGTAAATACAGTGAAGGAGCTAATCAAACTGCTCACAAAAGACAACGCTTCATCTGTCCCACACAAAGAACCAGTGAAAACATATAACTCATACTGTCAAATATTATTCGCAGTTAGTGCTTTTCCAACTGCAGTATGTGGAGACCTGTCTGGTTACACTGTGCTAGCTTTCTGTCTTGCTTTCAGCTGCTAAGTTGCATTAGTGATACTTTCCTAATACTTTTTTTTCCACATAAGCAATTACTCTTGTGGCTACAAGGGGTTTCTGTGGATTATGCATGGAATGGCAAATGTCTACATGTGTCTGCGGTCCTCACCCTGTTGCTTATCCTTACCCAGGAGATTTTGAAAACTTACGTTTCATAGCACAAATAAATTAAATTATTATTCCCCTTTACCTTTCATTAACATGTTAATTTTAAAGACACTGCCATACAGCTTCCTCTCCAGCTTTCTATGATCTCTCCTTGCAAACTAAGATTTTGTAAAAGTGGAGTATTGTAGAAACAGAGACCTTCTCTTACTAATGTAATAATTACACAAGGAAACTGAAATTAGTGACATTATTTTAAAGAATTCTAATCAAAATTTATACCCTTGAAAAATGTTTCACTCTTTGGAAAAGAGATCAAGAGACCAAATGTACAGTCCCCCTTCCCAGATACCATAAACGAATTCTTTAGCAAGGGTTCCAGCACACCATATTGAACTACACATCATCTCTGCTTCATACACTTTAGAACTACTTGTTCCCCCAACATTAGTCAATTTTATTGCGATTATGCAACTCCTCCACTGAAAAAAAGAAAGGAAGAAAGGAACTCCTTTTTGCACATGCTATGCTCTAACTGAAAAAAATAACCAAACTTTATTGAAGTAATTGCAAACATATTCATTAATTTTCATCCTGAAAGAATTAAAATAGAAACAACTTCTGTGAATGCACCATCAGATGTGTCAACCACGTATAATACATATTTTTCCCAAGCAGAAGAATAAAAATGTTCCATAGTGCGAGTATAATTTTGTTAATTCATTTACTTTTTTAGTTGAAATCCTTCTTAAAAATCATCTGCTTGTACATGACATGTGACTAGGAAGTAAAGACGAAAACCAACAATCTTAAACTGACAAAGCAAGTAAAATTTTGGCATGCCTTACTGATAGTACAAATATTTTTTGTTACCTCAAATTCCTTTCTGTAAGAAGTCTGACGGTAACAGTTAAATAGCTTTTACGTTCATAGTATTTGTTCTTTGGTAAGAAAATGTCCTTAGCTGTTTTTGGGAAGTGGATCACGTATTTTTAGATCTTAAAAACATTAAAAATTGCATGCTATCTTTATTTTGTCATCTGTCTGTTGACATTGAATGGTCAGTTGAAAACAACGTTTCCAATAATAACAAATGCTTATTTTCTCTTGAACACGGAATATGAGAAGAGTAAGGGGATGGAAAAGCCAGTGAAAAGGGAAAGAAAGATTAACATGGACATAATGGCCAGAGGATCTGTCCTGTTTCACTGAGGATTGAAAGCCCAAGTTTTTCTTGCTAGTCTATATACTATCAGTTAAACTCCACTGAAACTTTTGCAAACATAGTTTACAAATTATATTGAGCAGAAGCTCCAAACCAGGTAATTATTTTTGTTTCACATGCTCTATTTTTTAAATCAAATATTAAAATGAGCTCATTAAGAAAGCTGCGAATGTGATATTACTGAGTCTGTCGTGAAAACTCTATTCAAAATTCTAAAGGATTGAAGGTGAATCCCTTTTATTTGGGGTAGACTCTTAATAAGTTGACTTCAGACTTGAATGTGCTGTAGTGATGCTGAAAGCCTGTGCTACTTATTACTTTAAAATTACTTAGCTACTTGACTGTGCATTTAAAATGTATATTGAAGTACTTAGAGAAAAAATGACTCCTCATGCATATCCTTTTATCAAGCAGGAGAAATGTGTGGTTTTTTATATCTGATTTTTGAAAAACAGACTTACAAACAGAGGTAGTACATTACTGATATTAGATACCTCAGTTGATTAATGCCAATTTCCTGTAGGCTGTCTATTCTGATACAAAAATTTCCACAAGATGTGGTTCTTAATTTAGGTTGGAAGGCAGTTTTAAAACAGTAGAACTATTTCTCTTGAATGAATGATATCACTGAAAGCATTTAGAACTTTATCCAAATATAACCAAAGAAATATTGTCTCCCTGTTTCTCTTATAGTTAAGAAAATACAAACTTATACTGCTGAGTGAGGCAGCAGGTGTCCAATGCAAAGTTCAACAGAGTTTTCTGTATTTTGCTTTGCTTGCAGGAATCAGTTGCAGGACAGTGATCTAATCAGTAGGCTACAGAGTCAGACTGCTCTTGCCTAATTCCCCTCTTACTCGGCGTTTTTTTCACTGCTGTCTGCAGAGATATACAGCTTCAGCTGAACAGGTGGATCACATCCCCTTTCACAGAATCACAGAATCACAGAACGTTAGGGATTGGAAGAGACCTCAAAAGATCATCTAGTCCAATCCCCCTGCCGGAGCAGGAACACCTAGATGAGGTTACAATCCCCTTTCCTGACTGCTAGTTTGTGGATAGGGTGTCTAACAAATCCAGTCTCTACAGGCTGAGGAGAGATATCAATCCAGATTTTCTGCTTCCTGGGCAACTGCTTTCATCATAAAGTTATTATAAAAACAGTAGGAACCACATCCTTTCTTGTCTATGTTTTGAAATCAGTATAGTTCTTCAGGAAAGCGTTGGCTGTTGTCATAACACAGGGAGAAAACTATATTCTTTCAGTGGTAGAAGACATGCCTAGTTTCTAAATTCAAGGAGTTGAGTAGGCACTCAACTGTTTGGATCAGCAAATAACATATCCTCTTTAGGTATGTGCAATAACAGGATACTTAGGTTTTGGAATAAGTGCTTCTTGGGCACTTAGCCAAGGATTTTTGGAGGGCACTCTGGGACTTAGGTGCCTGAATCCCATTGAAGTTGTACTGTATGGGCTACTGTGAAGTACTGGATTGTACATTTAACCACTTATGATGTGGGAAACTTTATATATTTGAAAAGACAAAGATTGCATCTTTACTTCAGGAATAACTTGAAGCCTAGAGAGATTCAAGAACCTCTCAATGGATTTTGATTATCCTTGCAATGAAAAGCCTGAACTCGGGCCAGCTATGCATTCCCTGTGTCCCTATGGAATGTGGAGGCCCTTCAGATAAGTCAGTCTTGATATTGCATGGGTGACATTGTCACCAAAGCACATAAAAGACACAGAGGGAATTGTACTAGGAACCACTCTATACAAAGTTTGATTTGACTTTTTTTTTTTTTAATCAACCATGGAGTTCTAATTATACTCCAACTTTCCCCCACATGTCACTCTCTGTAGATATTAGTAGGATTAGAACACAACTGTGTGCTTATTACTCCATGAGTGCTTGGGCAGGTAATCCATGTGCAAAAGCAACGGCTACTTTGCTACAATGTAAACACAGCAATGAAACTATCTGCAGCCTATTATTTGCCAAGACATGTTCTTCGGCCTGATAGTCTCCATCTAAAGTGAGAATGGGTTGTAATCTCAATATCCAAGCCCAAAATTTCAATGCTGAGGATCTTTACCTTGCTCTTGAATTCCAGAACTGTTGACTTCCAGAAGTCTTTCTGTTTGGTTTTTCTTTTGGAAGCATCGTATAAGCCTAACCATCATAGGTTTTTTTTCCCTTTCCGCAGATACTGTACTCAAAGAGGGAATTCTGGAGCAGATAAAAAGTCAATTCTGTGAAAGTTAATGGCGGGGTAGCATGATAAAAAACAGAAAAATGTTTGTTTTCTGTATAGGATCTATATGAGATTTTCTTGTGCCTACTGTAAAACCACAATGATTTATGAGAAGAAGCATTTGAACTCCGCAACAATAAGCTAAATGTTTCCCTGTGTGGGACAACACAACACTTTCTCAGCTGGCTGAGTCTGTAGAGCCATCTACATTTATCACTCTCATAAAGTCCTCTGAATAAGTAAAAGCTCCCCTCACCCACTCTCACTTGTGGCTTTTAAACAGGAAGGAAGTATCATTTTCTTCTCCCTGAGCACAAAGAGAGCTCTGAGCATCTAATTACAGTTTCTGTGAGCAAATGGAACCAGAAAAGCATTTCCCTGTAGCTAAAATGCCCAACGCACTCTCTCAGTTTTCCCAGACTAAGGTTGAAAATCTGCTCTCTAAATTATTCCACTGGTTTACAGAGGAAGTATTAATTACATGACTGCAAAAGTAGATCAGGGTGGTATGTAATTACAGGGCTGGCTTTGTGTCTGTTGTCCAACAGAATTAGGCAGGAAGTGTTCGCGATGCCAGCAGTTTCAGGTGTTTTGCAGCCCATTATATTTGCCAGTTCTCACCAGGTCTTGCAGATAGATCAGGTGACTTTCTGCTGCCCGATTGTCTGGAAAATCCACAAAGCTGCTATTACTGCAGGTTCATGGTTTGTACAAGGCTGATGGTTTTAGATTTTTAGAGGAGGAAAAGAAAGAAGTAAAAATCCATTCTGTGTTTTCACTCCCTGTCAAATTTCACTCTCTTTCTTCCTTTTTTCAAAGACTTATTTTTTGTTTTGTTTTCAAGTTTCCTAATTCTAATCGTCTATTTACTTTACATCTTCCCTGCCCCTCCAGCACTGTCTTTCTTGTGGAGAGGGATAGAAAATGGCTATGTGTGTACAAGAAAGAGCCATCAGGCTCATCAGCAAGGAGCAGAGTCCTCATTGGGGTGCCATGACTGGGGAGCACGCTGGTGCTTGCACTTGACTTCCAGTTTAGGCAGAGTCTGGACTTTTTTTCTAGTTCTTGTGTCTTTCAGAAAAATGCCTACAGCCTTCCTGTACTCTGTGGATGATGGAAAGGAAGTAAAATTTCTGTACTTTTCAATTGCTAGTACTGTTACTAGGCATAATTTTGGCCTCAGCTGAATGAAGATGTCCCAGAAATGTTCCTGATATTGATTTAGGTCAGGAGTTAGCACAGACAGAGGCCATTTCCTGCAGGCACCTTTGGTGCAGATTCTATGTGTGAGAGGGTGAGATTTGAGCTGTATGGAGGCAGGCTGGTCTCTCTCATTTGGGCTGGGTGCAAACAGATGGTCCTGGGCATAGTTAACTTGTCCATACAGACATGATCAATGAATTTGGATATTTAAATTGAGCTCTGCAGAGTGGTGAACACAAGCACCAATAATAGTAACTTCTAGTTTGCCAAGCAAGTGACTATATCTGTTTAAATATGCTTTTAACGTGTCTTTGGGATCACAGTTCATCAAGGAAATGTAATTTTAAGAGGCAGTTCTGCCTCATTTGAACAATATTTGCTACTTAATGAAACCTATTTGTACAGATTACTATGGACAAATCCTATGCTCTGTTATGTGGAAGTCTAAATGGAAACAATCTTAGCCACTGACAGCAGATAGAGCAGTGAAGATGGTAAGATCTCTTCAAATACCTTCTTTTAGATCAAACTGTGTGGCTAAAGATACTGTCATTGTCCTCATACCCATGCTTCTGCTATTGTTTTCTCTCTAATTTGCCACTTCATTTGAACATCTAATCTCATCTGACCATGAACAGCCAAACTGAGCTTCACTGCCTATTGTGGTAGAGCAGGACAGGGGGAAATGACAAGAAGCATGGCCTTGGGAAATGACATGGGCTGGGAGTTGTAACCAGGCCTACCAACACAGTTATAGGTTAAAAAAGAAATGGTGATCACACTCAAGACACCGTAGCTGGATGCCTTTCTGGCACTGTCACTAGTTTTTTTATTTAGAGGAACAAATCCTAAAGAAAATATTCTGGTATTGTGGTTTTGTCCATTTCTATAAAACTCTAAGGTCAAGATCAAGCCTCATAAAACATTAATTAACTTGATTCTTAATGCAAACATATCTGTGGAATGCTCCAGACCTAGTCATTTCTCCTGTGGCATTTAGCTTTAGTAATGTAAACATTCAGAATATACCAACATCGATTTGTCATGGCAGTTACCAAAGTTTCTGTATACAGTTTTCAGTTTAAATACTGTGCCAGTAAACATGGAAGACATATACTAAGTTTCTTTTAGTCCTTAAACTTACATAAATGTGAAAGGTAATTAGATGCCAAACCAACACATGGCTTCAAAATTCCTAAAATAGATAGGATAACTATTGCATATGCACAGCCCCTATGAATACCAGCATTTAAGATGTATATTCATGCATATACTGTAGTTGGTGTAGTGAAATGTGGAAAATATTTATATTAATTCTTGAAAAAAAAGACCTTAATAATTCATTTTGGACTCCACCTCTCCTGAATTACAGTTGCCTCACTTGTGGAATATTTTCCATATCTTGAAAAGACCCTAATAAATTCTAATACTTTCCTAAGTGTGGAAATAATTAGTAGTTTATGATGTCACAGATTTGCACACTTTTTTCATGGCTGTGGTTGCAAGACATACATATTTCCTCCCGTTCTCATATGCTTAGCTGTGCTTTAAATATATTTCAGTGCTGAAAACATTTATTTTTTTAGAGATGCAAGATTTGATTCAAATGTTCTTGTAATTAACTGTAAAACATTATATATCAGGCAGAAATACTTTGATTTTAAAGGCTGTTGTATTTTTAAGGTATTATTCTAAAGATGATTTTTCTAATTTATCTGGCAAAGCTCATGTTTGATATGTACTAGTAGTGCTAATTGTTGATCAGAATGTCATGGTTTTACAGGGTTAATGAAAACATGTTTTTATTCCTAAACAGCTTTGCATATTATTGGAACAAATAAAAAATACCTGTTTCTAACAGTTATGAAAATATGGCAATTATCTCTAGAGTGAGGTTTGTATCTGAATTTAAGACTGAACAGTTTTGAGCTTCACTTTGAATGAAATTCAGTGGTAAAGCAGGGACTGAAGCAAAAACATTAAGAAAGCTTAGGACAGAGTGGGAGAAAAATTAGGAAACAGTGTCATGGAATAAAGAAATTCCCTGAAAGAGTGAAGTCTGTATTCTGACATGGTATATATACATATATGGTGCTAACGTAAAAAAAAAAAAGGGAGCTCTGTGTTCATATCCAGCCAGATTCTTATCTCGTTCATGTCTGCAAGTTACTGAAAGACAACTGCAGGTGAGAGCGCTTCAGTGTACCTTTTTAACATGCAAAAAAGTGGTTATTTAGCAAAAGAACTTACTGGATACTTTGCACACTCCTTTTGCACACAAATTAGTCTTGCAAATACTTAAATATTTGCTAAAATTTAGATAGAAGTAGGCATTTGTCTCATTCTCTCTCTTTTTTTTTTTTTCTGAAGAAGCTGAAATACCAACTTTTTATATGGAAGCCAGTGACAGAGAGATCTAGTAGCCATTCTAAAAATGTCCACATGGTCCAATCATGGAATAGCATTGCATTAAAAAAATTAAATAAATAAATAAATAAATAGGAACATTAGGGAAACGTGAAAGGATACATGTAACATGCAGGCTACTAAACAAAGACCATCTTGTGTAGAGTGTAAAGGAAACATAATGAATACAACCTGCCTTAGGGTCTGAAAACAATTTACTGAGAAGTCTTTTACAGTGGCCAGCTTTGGAGCCATTTCTAATTAGCTAGCAGGTAATTCAAAGCCTGTTTAAGTGCATTCGATAAATTTCCTTCAGAGTTTCTGTGTTATAAATCTGTCATGATGATTTTTTGGATCTTCAAGAATTAACAGATCTTAATCTCAGAACTAAAACTGAGTTACGTTTCATGCCAGCATGTTTCAAAGACATTTCTGTAAGAAAACTCCTCAGCTAAACTATACCTGAGTGATATGTACAGAGCAACATGTTTCTAGGACTGATTTACTCCTTGCAGTTAGAACACTGACTTTGTGTCCTGATAGGAAAATATGAAAATTGCCAGAAAACTTTGATTTTAAATATACTTTTCAATTTTGCATGAGGAAAATGTAAATTCTTTCAAAGTATCTAACAGTTTTACCCCATTTCAGTTATAGACTTCAGTCTATTGCAATAGAAAATACCTACAAGATTATTTGGTCTGTTTCCATCTCAATGCAAATTTAGGAAAACATACGCTACCTACATTGTGCTTGCCTTTCTTTCCAAGTAAGATATGGGTAGATTTGGGTAGAAGATCAAAATGCCACACTGTCATACTCATTATCTGGGTTACTTGGGTGGGAGGATGAGAGACCTTAGATGACATAGGTAGTGCAGTGTGTGCTTGAGAGTGTGCTACAGACAAGCGAGAATGACTCTGTGGAGAGCCAGCTCAAGTCTGGCAGGGCTTTCTAGCTCAGTGTCCAAAACCAGACAAACATGTACTGAGCTAACCTTGGAAGCAATGCACCCTTGTTCACGTACTTTTCTTCATGGAACCAACCTCGAAAGACTCTGCTGCCATTGCGTACTTTTTCCGCAAAATGGCTGCACTGCCCACAGGTAATAGACAGTCTATTGAAGCTGTTGGTCTATTGCTGCTGAAGTATTTCATGCACAAAATGTGTGTGCAGAATGGTGGCAACTGACTGGGGAATGGGGCTATTTGATGTACAGAAAGATCGAGAAACTTATAAGCAGGCAGACTGAAAGTAAGATTAAGCAAAGATAAAAGCAGAAGAAGGAAACAGAAAATCACTCAACTAAAGAGTACTTCCAACCTAGGAGAGAAGGGAATTTTACAGTCTGGAAAAGTCAAAAAGGAGAATTGAAAACAGTATGTAGACAGAGTTTGTCGGAGCTGTAAAAGACAAGGTATTTGAATATGGTATGTAATTTTAATATAGAAGAGAGGGCAAAATATTGTGTTCTAAATTTCGTAACACTGGCTTACTGTTAATGCTTGTACTTCTGATATTTTTGCTTTTAAAGACAGTGAAAATTGGTATATCACTAATGTGACTAGGGCTACCTTCTCACTTGCCAAGTGTTCTTGAGATTTACATTTTTTGTTTCATCCCTCATTGGTGAGTAATGTTTTCCATTTATTTCCACTGAATTAGGAAGAAAAAAATCAACAATCGTACTTATTATTCAAGTAAAGTAACTTTAAAAAAAAATTAAAATGGAAATACATCCAAAACTTTTTTTTTTCCCAAAACAGTATCTAGAGAACTGTGGTTTGGGAAATGGACTAGATATACTGACAGATACCATTGTATTTTCCAGACACTCTTTATTTTTTTTTTATTGTCTCATCCCAGGAGCAGTATACACTCTATGTGTTTCAACTACTGGTAAACTAAATAAATTCCTTCTAAAGCTGCTTCTAGAGCCCCAAGCAACATTCCTCCTGTCTCTAGAAAAGGCAGAAGTATCTATAGTGACAAGAATATAAATGCCATACATCACAAGTAGGACACAAAATCATCCTGAGAATAACCCCAAATATTACGAGTTTAAGAAGACAAGAACAAAGAACAAGTGACTAAACTGTTTCTTTGGTACCTTCCAGTACCGTATTTTCAGATTCATGTGAGCAAGAGCAGCTGTGCTGCTGCTATCAACATCAGATTTGCTGCACTCTGTCCTTATGAATTTATATGGTGATTTTGGCATCCTTGAAGAAAGGAAGTCTGCTTTCTTTCTCCCAGTCTTCTCCCCCTCTCTTTAAGCTCTCCAAGCCCACCAAATTGTCTCAGTTCCCACTTCTTTTATCAAATTCTGTCCCCAGTCTCTCCATCAGCTGTTCCAGAAGAAGATATGGTACGTGTACAGGTTTCCCATCTCAAGACTGGGAGCAGCCAACAGGATGCCTGTCATTTTCCTGGACTTCAGCCCACTGAAGGCAAAGAAACTTTCCAAAATTAGAGATTCAGAGGTTGGTTTAGTTGCCTTCTCATGCAGTTGTAGTGCCATTTGAACAATCAAATTGTATTCTGCCTGGCCTTCAGCTCCTCTTCAGAGGAGCTGAGTCTCCTGTCCATCCTGTACCATGTCAACCAGCTTAATTTCAAAGTCTAAGGCACATGAGAATGATTCCAGTGGTACTAGGAAACAAAGTGTACCTAACTGAATCATGTTCTTGGTATAATGTCTGATGTATGATTAAGGCATGCCTGTGCCAGGTTGCTTCCACTTTTTAGCATTTTTATTTTCTCTTTGATCTCTTGCCTAGTGCAGTTTGGAAGAAACTAAGAGTGGTTAGTTCACTCATCTGGTAAAGGATAGGCCAGTTCCTCTTCCATAATATTTTAAATAAATTTTCTATTAAGTAAAAATAGTTTTAGCAGCAGACACTGGAAACCTAGGATTCCTGACATGTTTCAGAGCTCTAGGTACTGCATTACAGGGTCACAGCCATTTTTCTTCTCATTTAATCCTTGCCTTGTCACCTCATGAATTCTGCTGTATTTTCTGTACATTGTCTGGCACCAGCAAGGTGGGTAAAGAGTGATGTGCCAACGAAAATTCAGTGGAAATTGATATATTTTTGTAAGACAACTGTCAGGAAGGTTCTGGATCATAGAGGCAGATCTCAGTAGGCAACTCATCCTAAAAAAAAAAAGCTAAAATTATTTATGCTAGAGGGGACCTCTGGACATCATCAATTTCAAGCTCTAATAGAAATGTCATATTGAAAGTTAGATCTATTTAATAACCCATTTTGATTACATTTAATAAAGTTCTTTCTCAAAACTGCTGAAGAACCAAACTCAGACAAAGCTGAACCTGGATGTCTCTTCTGGTTAAAGTTCAGAGGTTCTTCTGCTTAGAGATGGTTAGAGATCTAATTCTAATTCTAAAATAATGTGACCATATTTACTTACTCACTGTGTCAGAGTTCTCTTGTTCTCTTTTGTTTTTTCTCCATCTCTGTTTTACCCTTTACTTACATACAGAAAACAGTCACACCCCTTCTCAGTTTTTGTTTTGCTAGACTAAACAAACCTTGCTCATTTTAGTCTACTTTCATATGATAAGATCTACCTTTCTTGATAGTTTTTTCTTGGATCTCCACCCTTCTCCGCATCTGTTCTCACTTAATTTCCTCTTCATCATACACGGTTTCTGATAATTGTTTTTACTGTGTTCTCCAATAGTGACCTCTACATTTCATTGCACAAAGTGAGAATTCCATCATGAAATCCTAAGAACACATGTACATTTTTTGCTGTTTGGGCAATTTGACATTTTAATCTGAAAAATATCATATACTTTCTATTATAATTTCTTAAAGACTATTAGTCTTAAGAGGAAAAATAAAGATCTTGTTGTACCCATGGAAAAAATGTGTTTTCCTGAAAATATTTTGAAAATCAAAGTGGATAGTGAGAATAAGAGTTAAGCACCTATTGAAGCAAAAGCAAACCTGGGAGACACAAAGGGAAAATCAACTTTAGTAATTCTTAGTTAAATTGCAAATTCTCTGACATGAAAATGATGATGAAGAAATGATGATCTTTTCATGTAATAGAGGATTTCAATCTTATGTTCTGTATTAGGGCCTACTAGAATCTAAGGCTGGAGCAATGAAATATAATTATTAAATGGAGTATAATAATTAAGGACTATGGAGTCATACATGAGAATAAAGGTGAACCAATATGCTTTTGAAAAGGCTAATGCTTTCCTTTGAAATTATAGGTAAAGAAGTATTAATTTTAAAGGCTTCGTTCATATCTTTGTCATATTACATATCTTACTCATTGCTTATAATTGCTTGGGTCCCCCTGCAATTATACTACATTACCATGAACCACAGTTTATGGATTTTTTATGGATGGAAGGTTTTACAATTTCAAGGTCAACACGTCTGCACGTTCATGTGTTGGAGAGGTCTTGATAAACACACATGACAGACCATACAATACTATTGCCTGTGATATTATGTGACTGAAGTGGATGAGCCAGGCTTTTCCCATCAGATCCATATTGAAAGGTATGATGAAATACTGGCATAAATAAATACAATTTTACTTGGTGGTGCCCTCTTATGCTAGTTGTTAGTTTTGCTCTATGTGTTTATTGGCCAGCATGATTCTCTACCTCCCTTACTGCAAACTTTCATGTTCCCAACTTTACGCTCCCAACCACTTTTAAAGGCCAAAACCTTACAAATCCTTCATTCATAGCACAGCAGGAGTCTTGATTTATGATGGAATAAATCAATGTGCTCTCATCAGGAGGGTAGAAACTTATGATAAAACGATTCTTCCAGCACCACTGACGCAGAGCCAAACACTGTATTTTTCAAATTTTAAATTGCATGTAGTACTTGTTAAAATTTACCTTCTCATTTTCCAGATGTTACCTAACTGTTTTTTTGGTTGTCTGTGGTAATAATTATCCACAAAGACTATTTAATAATATTAGCTTCAAAAGAATTTCTTCACCAGAATTGTTAGATTATTTTAATGCTGTAAAATCTACCATTTATACCAAATGCATAGAAATTTTGTTCCCTTACAAGTGAAAAAATGAAAAGTCACAGATATGCATTGAAAACAAAAGAAGTTCAACATTGCAGATTAACATCCAGTTAGATTAGCACAGACGATTCAATATGAAGAAGCCAACATGAATCTTCTCCCTCCTTCAAAAAAAATACTGAACACATTCACTTTCTGCTCCAAGTCTACAGAAGGTCAGAGTTTGTGTTAGTAAAGAACAGAGGCTATGTGCGCCAACTGAATGTGCAACTTACTACTGGGATTCTTAACTTAGACTATCATAAAATATTACCAATATCACAGATTCACAACTACCTTCAACCAGAAGCTAACTTCTCATAAGCAGAGCTGGGGAGATGGATACTTTCCC